>NW_016821745.1:4323078-4408181 GCF_001698545.2 Rhinopithecus bieti | reverse complement strand
AAAGGACATGGACTCATTCTTTCTATGGCTGCATAGTATTCCATTCTTTCTATGGCTGCATAGTAGTCTATGGCTGCATATATCCATGTGTATATGTGTCACATTTTCTTTATCCAGTCTATTATTGATGGGTATTTGGGTTGGTTCCAAGTCTTCGCTGTTGTAAATAGTGCTGTAAGGTTTCTCTTTCATCATTCCTCAGGGGTCCTGCCTTGTAATTCCCTTGCAGGGCCTGCCCTCTCTGCCATTGAACCTGCATCACTCTCTTTGCCACAGGTCTTCTCTTTTCAGCTCCCTGTGCTACTTGTTCAGGGCTAATCAGTCTAAGAATAAAAAGCCCTTGGAAAGAGAGCAGAGGTAAGGAGGAGGCGGAGGTCAGGCTATGTATTCCATTGGCTCCCTCTCTGTGGGTCTAGCTGTGCCCCTTTACTAAAATATCCAGTCCTTTCGTGAAGGTTTGCCCTGCAGGATTTCTTGCCTTCTAGAACTCAGTAACCTTTTCTTCAACTTGTTCCAGTCGGCTCAGGACGAGGACTGATCCACAGCTGCTAGCCCTGGGTTCCTTCCTCTTCTGCTTACCCTACCCTCTGTCCACGCCTTTGTAATTAGTCCCTTTGCAAATAAATACTCTTCAAATTTTCCAGGATTCATTGTTCTGATTTCGACAGGGACTCTGCCAGATACAAGGATCTCCTTGTTAAATTCTTTAACCTAAAGAAACAACACAAATGGTGGGATTTGAGACACCATGGCTGTCAGGGCAGAGTCATATTTTTGATGAATCCCCTTTTGTTTATGTCATTAGGCAATCATCTGACTTATTCATGCCTTACTGCAAACTTCGAATTGTTGAAATCCAGTGCAATGCTTAAATAAAAAATAATTTGTGTCGAGCAAATGGAATAGATTTTAAAAGGAGCTGCTCGAGGTGATTTAGTGAATTGTCAGGTTTCTATTTCACAAATAACAAAATAGAAATTAAGAGCATGTCAGAATGAATTAGGACTGGCACATACATAAAAGTGATTTTATTAGAACTGGTAAATTATGCTTACTTAATTCACATTGTCATGAATGGCACTTTGCTATATATTCTGTGGGTTTTTCACTCCCTACTTGTGTTATTGTTCAGTAAGACAAACATATTGGGCAAGTGATATAATGGGAATGGATTTACGAGTGAATCAATCTTGTTTTGCTGTTCCATACACCAGTGTTTGGCTCTCCTTCTGCTGACATATTAGGGCAGGGCTTAGTGGAAATGGGCGATGAATGCACATGCTCTCTCTCTTTAAGGTCAAGTGTGGAAAAGAAATGAAAAGTAGGAGTCTTTCAATGAACTTCAGAGGCTAGACTAAAGGCAGCTTGCCCTTTAGCTAAATGGTTTTGGCCCGCCTGATATGTTAGCTTCTGGGCAGAAGAAGTCTTTGATCCCACTCTGCACGTTGCAGAGATGGCCACCAGGAATCTGGTCATGTCACACAGGCTGAGTCTCCAGGTCCTAGAAGCAAGGCATTGGCCAGGAAGCGGACGTGAATCAACCCCATTCCCATTCATGTGTAATCTAGGTTGGGAGATTAGACTGACACACATATGAAATTGCAAGTAACACTAAAGGTCAGATGAGAGCAGAGGCAAAGCCGGGCAGGAGGTGTCTGAGAAGCTCAGACCTGCAGAGTGAACTTGAGTTGGGTCCTAGAAGGGCATGCCCAAATGGAGATCTTTATCTGCCTCTTCTGCTTGACAAGGGCAGTCTCTAACAGTTTCATGGCCCCCTACCCAAATGCTGGGGCATCTTCAACTCTTGACACAAAGTTCTCCTCCAGGTCAGGTCTCAGTGACCTTCCTGAAGGTTCTTCACCTGCTGATCCTCCATTCATCCGACAGCGTCTCAGGATGCCTCATCTTTCCTCTTCTCCATGGAAAACACCTCTATTTTGTTCTGTTATATAGCCTTCTGTCTGCTAAGTGATAATGGGATAAAAACAATCCATAGGCAATTGTTAAAGTTACTTCTTCCAGGGGGCGTAATGCCTCAACCCAGTGAGAATGCTCTGAAGCAAGTGCCTCCAGCCATTGGGAAGTGGGGAGATGGCTGCTTTGGAACCCTTCAGTCCCTCGCATGTGGGTGTGAGCCCCCCACCCAGGAATGTCATGCCTTCCTGAGACTTCAAGTTATCTCTGCAGGCTATTCTGAGCCCATGCTCTCTCCTCACCTCCGGACTTGGCTGTGTCTGCCAGGACAGTGGTGTAGGAACCCCTTTTAATCACACTTTGGAAAGCACATTCCTATCTGAATATTTTACATTTGATCCCCAAAATTTTAAAGGCAGAATTTTTTTCATTGACAGTTGGGGGAAATGAGGCTATGAGGAGGAGTGACTTGCCCAAGGTCAACGGTAACAGAACAGAGCCTAGGACTCGGGCGCCCCGCCACTCAGCACAGCATTTTTCTTTGCTCTCTGCTGCGTTCCGAGGATATGGCCCAACTGCATTTGATTTTTCCCGATATCTGGGTATGAAGCTCTGAAATACAGACAAGAGCGTGGTAGATCTGGTGAATGGGCCAAGTATGGTAGTTATTCCAGTGTTGTTTACTGGAAGAGTCAGAAGTCCACTTCTTGGAGTAGTAATGAGTTAGAGCCAATTTTTGGTGCTCTATTAAAATTTAGTAAACCCATTCTCCGTATATTTGTTTAATTATTTCCACTTTATGAATGAAGAAATTGTGGTTTAAAGGCACCAAATCACGTGTTCAGATTGAGTCTACTGGTCTTACACAGCCAGGCTGTCTGACCCGAGTTTGTGATTCTCACATGCCTGTCTGACTTGGATGACAAAGGAAAAAAAGAATTCAAATGATAATACTGCATCCATGTAATATGTAATTACTAAATCTTTTAGAAATTTAAAATCATATATAGGAAAAGCCATTATACATGTTTGTCAGGTGAGTCTGGTATTAATACCACAATCCATCTCCATACTTAAATATAGTTGGTTGTTTCGAAAATGTGGCAAATACACCAAGAGTTACTTTCTGGGTCAGTGAGGGTGGCCTCTTCCCCTGAGAAGGATCAATGCATTGAGAGGCAGTGCATAAGAAAACCTGGGCAGTGTATTCGGAGGCCCTTGTCTTGGTGTAGATATTTAGACATTTCAGGGACTTTTGCTTTGTTTTGTTTCCCCACTCCTGCTCACCAGCTCATTCAGCTAACTTGATTGAGCATTAGATCGGGGCGGAGCTAAAGGGCACAAGATGAGCAGCAGCCTCTTGCTTTCCCAGACTGCGTGTCATTTGGAGAATGTATTGGACTACTCCCACGCTGCCACAGAGCCCTGCACAGTGTCGGGGGGCGGGGTGGATGGCACTTCTCAGGGGACTCACTGAAGAGAGAAAGGAATGAAACATGAATCCAAATAGCCTCAGGCATCCTCACTGCTGGCGGAGCCTTCTGATTGAGGGATTGGCCCCTCCCTCAGCCCACGCGTTCTCCCTTGAGGGTGCCTGCCACAGTGAACCGTGCCTGTTGAGTGTGACCAGCCAGATAAAAGGCTGGGAATCATTAGCGTAGATGGAAAATGGAAGATGAGCCAATTTAAATGGAAGAAGTCCTATTTAAGCTTCATTTACATATTGGAAATTGGTACTGCCATTTATCCTCAAATAATGCCTTGAGCATTATCTGCTCACAATAACTTTGGGAAAGTGTTGACTCAATGCCCTTACGTGAAATAAGCTTCTAGCCACTGCCTGAGAGCTTATCGTCAATGAATTCTGCTTGGTGTATACTGACAGTCTGCACAAAGCAGACCAAATAAGTCTATTAATATTCAGCCAAATACCAATAAAGTCAATGTGATTTATTTATCATATTGATCTACCCTTCCAAAGCCAAGACCAGATTAAATGAGCATTGGCTTGTGTTGTCTTGAAAATGCAGGACAGATAAAATCAAAGTGTTATCTTCTATGTACTTGGAAGATTAATTGGAAACTCTATTCTTTTGGTATTCAATTTAATGTGCTAAACAGTTCTTTGGGGAAAATCATAGCCTTTGTGTAGCACAGCAGCATTTCTCAGAAGGTGTCTCTGCATTCACAAAATGTCTAATTAACAATTCTGTTTGCTTTTTTTTCTTAATCTAAAAGTAATGTTAACAAATTGGCACTGTTTCCTAAATATCTGATTATGTCCTATTTTACCAGCCAATTCATGTATGACTGGGAGGTTACGATATGCAGAGTGTGTGTGCATGTGTGCGTGTGTGCGTGTGTGCGCATGTGTGGGTGAGTGTGCGTGTGTGGGTGTATGTGTGTGCGTGTGAGTGTGCGTGAGTGTGCGTGCATGTGCACATGTGCGTGTGTCTTATTTTGTGTGTCCACAAGCACACACACAAAATAAGAATGCCTCTCCTGCAAACTGGAAAAGAGATTCACATACAATAGCACGAGGCCAGAGGTTTGTATAGGGCTGAGTTGTTTAAATGTCTCATGAAAACTCACAAATCTATATTTCTGGGCTGAAAACTTTTAGAGTTTCTTTAATCTTTCCATCCACCATATATTTTAAGGACTGAAAATTGCTGTCTTAATGTTCAAGTGTGGGGCCATAAGGAGATGATAGCCTCAGAGAAGTGGCAGCAGGAGATGACTCCAGAGTTCACTGTCCAGCACTGTCTCATCTTGGTGAAGAAAACTGGATGCAGAGAAGCAGGCAAATGACTGAGTGGTGGGGCTGCAAGCTCAGTCTGCTGAGCACCAGGGCAGGGCTCCAAAAGCGTCCCAGCTCATGTGCCCTGAACACCTGCTTCGTCCAGGTGCTGTCTAGGTACAGTGGGCATCAGAGACAAAAAACACCAACCCACCTGTCTCCCTTCCCCTCTGTGGAGCTCTGTGTATTAGATCGTAGCCCAGGAATGAATTAAAGGTAAAATAGCTCTTTTCTGTTCATTTTGGTGTTACTCAGGGAAACTGTGAAGCAGGTGAAGTTTGGCACTAGGCCCTGCATTTTCATTTTGTGTTTCTTTCACATTTGCTGGAAAACCATGTCTCCTATCGCTGGTGCCCTTGGCCCCCCAGAAAACCATGTCTCCTGTCCCTGGTGCCCTTGGCCCCCCAGGCTGCTCTTTGGTTCTCTGGGCTTCACATTGTGCAGCCTCCCCTCCACACACACAACCACACACAGTCACACACATACACACACACACACTCTCACACACACATATACACATAGGCGCACACACACACCCCCCACACTCACATGACACACACGCACACTCACACACACACACACACGCACACATACACTCACACACACATGCACACTCACACACACACATACACACTCGCACACGCACACAGACACAGCACACTCATGTGTGCACGCACACACAGTCACACCCCCCACAAGCACACACATGCACTCTCACAGTCACACGTGTGCACACTCACACACGCCCACACGCGTGCACACACTCACGCACACACATCCACACACACCCACACACGCACACACAGTCACACACTCACATGCATGCACACTCACACTCATGCACACTCACACTCATGNGTGATTCTCACATGCCTGTCTGACTTGGATGACAAAGGAAAAAAAGAATTCAAATGATAATACTGCATCCATGTAATATGTAATTACTAAATCTTTTAGAAATTTAAAATCATATATAGGAAAAGCCATTATACATGTTTGTCAGGTGAGTCTGGTATTAATACCACAATCCATCTCCATACTTAAATATAGTTGGTTGTTTCGAAAATGTGGCAAATACACCAAGAGTTACTTTCTGGGTCAGTGAGGGTGGCCTCTTCCCCTGAGAAGGATCAATGCATTGAGAGGCAGTGCATAAGAAAACCTGGGCAGTGTATTCGGAGGCCCTTGTCTTGGTGTAGATATTTAGACATTTCAGGGACTTTTGCTTTGTTTTGTTTCCCCACTCCTGCTCACCAGCTCATTCAGCTAACTTGATTGAGCATTAGATCGGGGCGGAGCTAAAGGGCACAAGATGAGCAGCAGCCTCTTGCTTTCCCAGACTGCGTGTCATTTGGAGAATGTATTGGACTACTCCCACGCTGCCACAGAGCCCTGCACAGTGTCGGGGGGCGGGGTGGATGGCACTTCTCAGGGGACTCACTGAAGAGAGAAAGGAATGAAACATGAATCCAAATAGCCTCAGGCATCCTCACTGCTGGCGGAGCCTTCTGATTGAGGGATTGGCCCCTCCCTCAGCCCACGCGTTCTCCCTTGAGGGTGCCTGCCACAGTGAACCGTGCCTGTTGAGTGTGACCAGCCAGATAAAAAGGCTGGGAATCATTAGCGTAGATGGAAAAATGGAAGATGAGCCAATTTAAATGGAAGAAGTCCTATTTAAGCTTCATTTACATATTGGAAATTGGTACTGCCATTTATCCTCAAATAATGCCTTGAGCATTATCTGCTCACAATAACTTTGGGAAAGTGTTGACTCAATGCCCTTACGTGAAATAAGCTTCTAGCCACTGCCTGAGAGCTTATCGTCAATGAATTCTGCTTGGTGTATACTGACAGTCTGCACAAAGCAGACCAAATAAGTCTATTAATATTCAGCCAAATACCAATAAAGTCAATGTGATTTATTTATCATATTGATCTACCCTTCCAAAGCCAAGACCAGATTAAATGAGCATTGGCTTGTGTTGTCTTGAAAATGCAGGACAGATAAAAATCAAAGTGTTATCTTCTATGTACTTGGAAGATTAATTGGAAACTCTATTCTTTTGGTATTCAATTTAATGTGCTAAACAGTTCTTTGGGGAAAATCATAGCCTTTGTGTAGCACAGCAGCATTTCTCAGAAGGTGTCTCTGCATTCACAAAATGTCTAATTAACAATTCTGTTTGCTTTTTTTTCTTAATCTAAAAGTAATGTTAACAAATTGGCACTGTTTCCTAAATATCTGATTATGTCCTATTTTACCAGCCAATTCATGTATGACTGGGAGGTTACGATATGCAGAGTGTGTGTGCATGTGTGCGTGTGTGCGTGTGTGCGCATGTGTGGGTGAGTGTGCGTGTGTGGGTGTATGTGTGTGCGTGTGAGTGTGCGTGAGTGTGCGTGCATGTGCACATGTGCGTGTGTCTTATTTTGTGTGTCCACAAGCACACACACAAAATAAGAATGCCTCTCCTGCAAACTGGAAAAGAGATTCACATACAATAGCACGAGGCCAGAGGTTTGTATAGGGCTGAGTTGTTTAAATGTCTCATGAAAACTCACAAATCTATATTTCTGGGCTGAAAACTTTTTAGAGTTTCTTTAATCTTTCCATCCACCATATATTTTTAAGGACTGAAAAATTGCTGTCTTAATGTTCAAGTGTGGGGCCATAAGGAGATGATAGCCTCAGAGAAGTGGCAGCAGGAGATGACTCCAGAGTTCACTGTCCAGCACTGTCTCATCTTGGTGAAGAAAACTGGATGCAGAGAAGCAGGCAAATGACTGAGTGGTGGGGCTGCAAGCTCAGTCTGCTGAGCACCAGGGCAGGGCTCCAAAAGCGTCCCAGCTCATGTGCCCTGAACACCTGCTTCGTCCAGGTGCTGTCTAGGTACAGTGGGCATCAGAGACAAAAAACACCAACCCACCTGTCTCCCTTCCCCTCTGTGGAGCTCTGTGTATTAGATCGTAGCCCAGGAATGAATTAAAGGTAAAATAGCTCTTTTCTGTTCATTTTGGTGTTACTCAGGGAAACTGTGAAGCAGGTGAAGTTTGGCACTAGGCCCTGCATTTTCATTTTTGTGTTTCTTTCACATTTGCTGGAAAACCATGTCTCCTATCGCTGGTGCCCTTGGCCCCCCAGAAAACCATGTCTCCTGTCCCTGGTGCCCTTGGCCCCCCAGGCTGCTCTTTGGTTCTCTGGGCTTCACATTGTGCAGCCTCCCCTCCACACACACAACCACACACAGTCACACACATACACACACACACACTCTCACACACACATATACACATAGGCGCACACACACACCCCCCACACTCACATGACACACACGCACACTCACACACACACACACACGCACACATACACTCACACACACATGCACACTCACACACACACATACACACTCGCACACGCACACAGACACAGCACACTCATGTGTGCACGCACACACAGTCACACCCCCCACAAGCACACACATGCACTCTCACAGTCACACGTGTGCACACTCACACACGCCCACACGCGTGCACACACTCACGCACACACATCCACACACACCCACACACGCACACACAGTCACACACTCACATGCATGCACACTCACACTCATGCACACTCACACTCATGCACACTCACATGCACACACATACACTCGCACACTCACACTCATCCAAACACACATGCGCACACGCACACACACGCATACACTCACACACGCACACATACACTCACGCACACTTACACTCACACGCACACATGACACACGCACATGTGCACATGCACGCACACTCACGCACACTCACACGCACACACATACACCCACACACGCACACTCACCCACACATGTGCACACACGCACACATGCACACACCTATGTACACTCACACACGCACACATACACTCACTCACACATGCACGCACACTTACACTCACACGCACACACGCACACACGCACACACTTGCCCTGTCTTGCTCTGTTCCAAACTCAATAATTAATTTCTTCTCTCTTAAAGTGTCAACTTGGAGGTGAAGGAAAACCATCAATCTTAAGTCTTCATGTCACTTAGGGCTATTCCTATGTTTTAGAGAACATACATTAGCTTATGTCACTTATAAATCCAGATTTGAGAGGCAACAGGTGGTCTGGTACCCTGGTGGCCTAAGAAGGGTACCTGGGGAGACTGAGAAGACTCAGAGGTGGGTGGGCAGGTGGCTACATCCTTGGGATTTGGCCTTCAAGGCTTTTCACTGATTTGGGTAATAAGGCATTGGCGTCACTGCAAAGCATAGCAGGGCAGAAAAATACGGGGACAAGTTAGGACGTGGGCTCGTTCCAACACCAAGACAGGTAAAGTTATTTTAGGGCGTACAAGGCAGACACTTCAATGTGATTTATTTAGCAGCAGAAAGGTTCCTTTCCACGAATTTTAAAGCTCCTACTCTGCCTGCTACCAGCCTTGGATTGGAGGGGGGAGGCAATATACAAGTGGATTCCAGATTCATGGTACTGTAGAATACTGATTCTTTGGTATTTTCTAAGAGTTGCTTCTTTGCCTCCCCAGTACATGATCAATTTTAAAACTGTTCTATGCATGCTGGAAAATAACTTTTAGGTGTGGCATTCTACACTTGTCCTTTACAACAACCTTCAAATATTGGTGTTCAAATCCTCTGCATCCTTAACAACTTAAATTGATTCATTATTGAAATAGGTATAAAATCACTATCATTTTAGATTTATCACATTTTCCATCCTATTCTTCCAATTTTTAATTGATTCAATTTGAAGCTGTATTAGCTTCAAACCAGTTCCAAACTGTTGTAGCTGACTGGTAATTTGTCTGTTTTATAGTTTGGTAGTGTACACGCACTACGCCAGGCATACTTCGCTGATACTAATGGTGCAGCAGCAACTCTCTCCATTAGTCTCTTTCTGCTGCAGATTTTCCTCTTCCATTATTTCCAACCTCAGAATTTAGAAATGACTCTTTATATTATCACCTAGCTAAATGTTAGTAGTTTCATACCAACTAAAATATATCTGATATCTGGGAAGCTTAATCCAATGATGTTTCTTGTGTGTACTTATTTATACAGTTACATTTCTTGTGCATATTGATTTATTTATATCTGCAACCTTATTTTGTGCCTAATGTTTGCTATATTTTGCTTGTTTGTTTTGCTTTCCTCCTCCTCTTTACTATTTTCTTGAAAACCCCGTGAAGCAATAATCTCTGTTTTCTCTCTACTGGTTTGACAGTTATAAATTGTATTTCTATTCATTTTAGTGGTTAAGCTTAATTTGTAGTTAACAGAAATTTGAAACATCTCCGACTTACTGAAAAGTTGCAATGAGGGTACAAAGAACATTGATGCAACCTCTCTGTCTAATACTTTCATGTGTGTTTCTACAAACAAGAACATACTCCTACCTAATCGCAGTCCAACCATCAAATCCTGGAAGCAGCGTTCCTCCTGCATTAGCGCTATCTCGTGTGAAGGCCTCATTCTCATCTCAACGAATGTTACAGTAATTTCCTTTAGAGTGGAGGGTCCAACTTAGAATCACACATTCTTTACGTTGTCATATTTCTTTAACCTTCTTACATCTGGAAAAAGTCTACATTCTGTCCTTGACTTTTATGTCCTTTGACACTTCCGAAGATCATAGGCCAGTTATTTCACGAAGTGTCCTTCGGTGTGGGTTTGCACAGCGTTTTCCTCATTCCTGTCCAGGATTCACACCCTGGATCTAACCCTATCATGGAGATGCCTTGTGTTCACTTCATTGCACCCTCTCAGGAGAGGCACAGTTTGGTTTTGTCTCTTACGAATGCTGTGCACCTCGCTCGCGTGATGAAGGCTGGTGTGCCGGATTCTCCACGGTAAAGTTGCTCGTATTCACTTTATAATCAAGGAGCACTTTGTGACGAGGGACTTTGAAACTGTAAAACCGTCTTATTTCTCTACAAATTTTCAATGTATTATGTGCATGCCGGCTCATGGTTTCCTGTTTTATTTGATAAGTCATAAACTCGTACTACCATTATTTATTTTCTTGTTTAAATTGTTCCCAATGTGGTCCATGGGAACCTCTTTAAGCAGGCTCCTGTCTTGTGACATGTCCCATCGTGTTTTTGCTCACTTCCTTGTGTGTTGGAAGATGGTAAAAGATGTCATCTGTGATGGTTAATACTGAGTGCCAACTTGATTGGATTGAGGGATTCAAAGTATTAATCCTGAGTGTGTCTGTGTGGGTGTTGCCAAAAGAGATTAACATTTGAGTCAGCGGGCTGGGGAAGGCAGATCCACCCTTAATCTGGTGAGCACAATCTAATGAGCTTCTAGCGAATATAAAGCAGGCAGAAAAAATGTGAAAAGGAGAGATGGGCCTGGCCTCCCAGCCTACATCTTCCTCCCAAGCTGGATGCTTCCTGCCGTCAAACATCAGACTTCAAGTTCTTCAGTTCTGGGATTTGGGCTGACTCTCCTTGCTCTTCGGCTTGCAAACAGCCTATTGTGGGACCTTGTGATAGTGTAAGTTAATACTTAATAAACCTCCATATATATAGTATATATATGTATATCCCATCTCTCCTTTTCATATTTTCTGCCTGCTTTATTATATATGTAGGAGATATATATAGGATATATGAGAGATATATTTTTTATATATATAAAATATTTATATCCTATATAGGGTATAATAAATATAAATTATATATAAACTCTCATATCTTGTATACTAAATATATTCAATATAGGAACGTAATATTTCATATAAAATATTTATCTCATATCTTTATATACTACAGATATTTATCTCAATAATTTAATATATAAATATTTATCTCATACTTTTGTATATCGTACAACATGATTTAGTCTGCATATTTTATCAGTATGACAGAATATTTAATCTCATATTTTATACTATACCACTAAAATATACGAACGCTCATAAATATCCTCAATTATAGGTGATACCAATATATAAAACAGTATAAATATATATTTTATATAAAAATATAAAGTATTAAATAAATATATATAAAATAGTATATCCTATATACTTTTAAAGATATATCATAAAGATATAGTTATACCTTTATATTTAAATAATATATATTGAAAATATATATCCTATATAGGATAAAATATTTATCTCATATCCTATATATATCTCCTATATATATAATAAAGCAGGCAGAAAACATGAAAAGGAGAGATGGGATATATATATATTATATATGGAAGTTTAATATATACACACACACATATATATATAATCCTATAGTTCTGTCCCTGTAAAAGAACCCTGACTAATACATCATCTTACACCTTTCTGCTGAAACCTGGAATCTGTCATATGTGCAAGGAACCCTGACTTCTTCTGGTGGAGAATGTTAAGAAGCCAAGGCCTGGGCTCTAGGTGTACTGCTTGATACTGGGTCATCACACATGTGTGTGCAAACACACAAAATAAATATTTATATCTACGTTTTTATCTGTATTGATCTATAGACACATTGAAAACTGTGAGTTCACACTGATTCCTCCAATTCTAAGCCAGTATTTTCAGAGAGTTTATTTTAGTGTCTTTCCCTTTGCAGATTTCTCCCTCAGTGGTGGGAAACCTGATTCCACTGGGTCTACACAATACTGCATGGAGCCTGCTGCACCCACCACATGCCATGTCCCCATGATGCCCAGGCCAGACACCCCGCAGGGCTCCCTTCCTGCATGGACCCCTCTCTCCGCACCCACCCCATCCTTCACCTGGGGTGCTATGACCTCCTCGGCCTGAGCAGCCGCAGCTCACAGTCCAGTTGCTGCCTTGTAGTTCTCTATGTTTTAGGTCCTTGAGATCCAGAATTTTTTTTTTTTTTTTTTAAGACTGGTCTCCCTCTGTCTCCCAGGCGGGACTACTGTGGTGCAATCTTAGCTCACTGCAACCTTGACCTCCTGGACTCAAGTGATTCTCTTGCCTCAGCCTCCCGAGTAGCTGGGATTACAGGTACCTGCCACCACACCTGGTTAATTTTTGTATTTTTAGTACAGATGGTGTTTCACCATGTTGGCCAAGCCAGTCTCGAACTCGTGGCCTCAAGCAATCTGCCTGCCTCAGCCTCCCAAAGTGCTGGGATTACAGGCATGAACCACTAAGCCCGGCTGAGATTCAGCTTTATTTTATTTTTTTTAATGTACTTTCGCCTTCATACTTCTGGCCTATTTGTTATCATTTTATCCAGTATTTCTAAGTGTTTGTAGAAGGAGGCTTTTCACATTATTTACCCATACTATTTTTAAAAACAAGACTCCATTTGGATCATTCTAAAATTTGCCTATATTAGAAGTCTTCCCTTAAGGACTTCCGTCAGGTCCACATCATATATTCTCCCTAAAAGCCTTTCTTAAAGTTACCTTATTCACCCAGGGCAAGCTGGACCTGTGACCATAGACCCCATGAAGTCAAGAGAGGAGGGAGTCTGAGACTTGGTGAATTAGGTTGAATTTTTTTTTTTAAATAACAGTAGAGCTTAAAATAATTTTGAGATTTAAAATAAGACAAAATAAAACATACATACAAGAGAATATAATTTTTGAAGAATATTTTAGAACTTTTAAACTTGCAGAATTTTAGGAAGTAGAGACTTCTGAAGCAACTTGTGATTTGCCCAAGCTTTACACCAATCATGAGCCACTGGGCTGGGATGAACTCCCGGATGTCCCAGCTCCCATCCAGGGCTGGTGTCTTGGAGCAAACACCTTGGCAGCTCCATGTCTGCTGCCATGACACGTTGCCCTCACCTGGAACCCTCAAGATCCTTCTCCTGAGGCCGATGGTCACATGTCCCCTCTTCTGTGAATATCCCGCTGGACAACCGTCTTGATTTGTTGCTCTTATGACTGCTACTCTAATTATTTACCTGACCTGGTATCCACGCCAAGTGCAGGTTTGGTGGCAATACCAGTGAGGCAGCCTGGAGCTTCTGTGGGTGTTGGGGAGCTGGCTCAGGGAGCTCTGGGGGCGGCCCACACGCAGACACATGGGGAACCTCAACTGTCCTGGCCTCAGCCATCCTGGCACATCACAGCAAGGCATAGGCTGCATTTAGTCTGATCCTGGGATAACAGGTCAAGGTAGGAGACAAAACATATACTTTGCAAAGCAAACCAGGCAGATTGTGAGCCAAGGGACAGTGCTAGGGTCCTAGAACAGCATGATTGGGCTTGACTGTGCAACCCTGACTGTGGACACAAGCATGAAATGTGCTTCCCTTCCCATCCTTGCTAACACTGCGTTGGGGGACACCCTCTCCTCCGGCACAGTGGCTGCCTTGAACACCAAACTCGGTTCACAACATTTTCAGTCACCTTCATCATTAAAACAGCTGTGTGCCATTTCTTGGGACATAGTCTTGCTTATTTGTAAATGGGTTTTTCAATTAATTGCATTTTATTGCTACATGATAATTGCACGTATTTCTGGGGTTCATGCAATATTTTGATACATGCACACAATGTGTAATGAGCAAAGCAGGGTAACTGGGGCATCCATCACTGCAAACATTTATCATTTCTACAGGACTCTATCTAGCTACAGGGTAGATTCCTGTAGAAATGACACGCTGTGTGGGATTGTCTGCCTAGCCATGGCTGAAGTCAGCAGGAGGCCAACAGGATTAAAGTTAGGACCCCAGAGGCCTGGAGCACACCTAGCCTCCTCTCTCTCCACCTCCTGATTCTCTGTGCTCACCGCTCTGGAGCTGGAGCAAGGGAGGGAAAGGGAAAAGGTGTTTGCTTAGCAGTCTGCCAGTAGTGAGTTTCTGCTTCCATGTTGTTTGTGATCCTAGCTGGAGTATGTGTATGTGTGATGGTTACAGTTATGTGTCCACTTGGCTGGGCCGTGGTGCCCAGGTATTTGGGTGAACATCATTCTGGATATTTCTGTGAGGGTGTTTTTGAGTCCGTGAATTTTGAGTAAAGCAGATGGCTCTCCCTAATGCAGGTGGGCCTCATCTAATCAGTTGAAGGTCTGAGTAGAATAAAAGACTGACCTCCCTGGAGTAAGAGGGAATTTTGCAGCAGATGGTCTTTGGATTTGAACTGCAGCATCAGCTCTTCTCTGAGTCTCCAGTCTGCTGGCCCACCTCGCAGAATTTGGACTTGCCAGCTCCCATAGTCACATGAGCCACTTCCTTAATTTAAACCTCCTACGTGTATTCACATCATGTTGGGTCTTTAGGGTGTGTGACCTCCTGAATCCTGAGAGGACTCAGTTCCAATGACACATCTAGGTATTGCTGTCCCCAACGAGACTCATGCTCATTGTCCTATGGAGCCCCTGCTGGGACACAAGGAGTCCTAGTTCTGAGCCTGTGTGTGGGCAGAATGACCTCCTGGACCCCATGACACTGGACCCTGAAGGTCCTCTGGCCTCTCTCTATGGATACACCTTCATGTTTCCTCTCCCCAGTGGCCACATCACCAGCAGTGGCTCCTCCCCGTAGCTCAGTGAGCTGGGACTGAGCAGATACCCCAGAGACATGCAGTTACCACCAGGTCCATGATCTTCTCTTCCCTCACCTCCAGGGAGGAGAATTATTTAAATACCACTCCCCTTCACAAGGGGTTGGGGACCAGCCTTTCTCTGTGAGTCCCAAATCCCCCCAAGGAAAATTCCTCATACACCCAGTCCCCTCTTACATCTCTGATTGCCTGACCTTACTCATTTGTGGGGGCACAGAAAGTCTTACTCTAAGGAAGGAACCTTCTTGGAACTCAGTTCTGGAAAATTTAGTTTAAAAAGTTTCAGAAACAAAAGATCTAAACTGGAATCATGCATCTTTCTGTGCACTGGAATGCAGGGCTTCAGACCCAACTAAGTCCCATAAACTTGCAGTTTCTATAAACTGTGCTTGTTTTCACTTTTAAAATATCTGTAATATATATGTAGCACCTTCTCCCTGTAGTAGTCCCGTCTCATGTTGCTACAAAGAAATACCTGAGACTAGGTAATTTATAAAGAGAAGAGGTTTAATTGGCTCAGGGTTCTGCAGGCTGTACAGACATCATGGGGCCAGCATCTGCTCAGCTTCTTGGGAGGCCTCAGGAAGCTTCTAATCATGGCAGAAGGCAAAGGGGGAGCAGACATGTCCCATGGCTGGAGCAGGAGTAAGAGAGGGAGAGAGAGAGAGACAGTGGGGAGGGAGGTGCCACACACTTTTACAATGACCAGATCTCCTGAGAACTCTGTATCACAAACAAAGCACCAAGCCATGAGGGATCCGCCCCCATGATCCAGGAACCTTCCACCAGCCCCCACCTCCAGCACTGGCGATTACAATTCGACATGACATTTGGGTGGGGTGGGGAGAGATATCCAAACTATATCAGATATCTCATAAATAGTGAGGACTATCACTGAGAAAGGCAGAAGAGGGAAGCGTTTACATTTTTCCTACGGATTTAATTGGATACAAACAACTTCTTCACGAGGTATTGACATCTAGCAGTATAGAGTACTTCTCCATTGTCGCCCTGGTGTGGCAAGACATCGGGTTCACAGAGAAGGCAGAGGCCAGTCTAGCTTACAGAATTCTAGTGGGTACCATACTGACACTACAGGGACACCAGGGTTACTTGGCATGGGGGTGAGGGGTCCATTAGCGTCTGTCTAGGCATCTAGAAAAATGCAAGTTATCTTTTAGAACAGTAAACTGAAAACTCTCCTTGTATAGGGGTGTTTTCCAATTCAATCCTAATTCAGATGCTTGGCTTGGCATGAAGTTTATGCAGGAAAGCTGAGCACATCTCCTGGGGACATGTAACAGTGAGAGATAGGATTGTATGAAACCCAGGAGCATACGGTATTTGGAGAGTGAGACATGAAGGGAGCTGGCCTCAGGGCCAATGGGGCCCTGGATGAACGGGTGAAACTCAAGGCAAAAACTTCTTCCCCAAAAGAGAAATGCCATGCAGGAGGTCAATCTTAGGGAGGCACAGGGTCTTGAGACAGTTTTGAAAAGGACTCAAATTAGGGAATTGAAAGGAAGCAAAGACCCTGTTACCAGAACTGGGATACTGTAGAAGGACGACCTTGTAGAACGAACAGTGGCCAAGCTCGGGTCCGGTGTTCTGCCGGGCAATCCTGTTTCCTCTACTCTCTGACTTTCTCATCTTGGGCAAATGATTTAACTTCTCCTTTTCCAATAGCTCCCCTGTAAAACGGGGATCACAAAACAACCACACTGTAGGGCTCTCATGAGGATTAAATGAGATAATACACATGGAGTGTCTAGGACAGCAGCAAACATCAACCAGCCCATAGATGTTAGACATTTTTACTTAAGAACAAAGCGGTAGCCCTGTAATTAGAATCAAGGCTAAGGTCAGTTAGGCTAATTTAGCAGCAAGTTTGACTGTGTCTTGTTACTTTAATATTAAGCTTGATTTTCATTAATCCTTGCTATGAATGAACTTAGTCCAAAGTGTTGAATAGAGGTTGGCTGGCAGGAGACTGTAGGCTGGGGAGCAAAGAGATGTCGAGTCAGAGGATTTGGTGCAGCTGTGGCAGCTGCAGTGTGCAGTGGGGTGAAGACCAACGCTGCTTTTAGAGCAACATTTCTGGTGCATTAGGTACTGCCATTTGTAAGTCGGTGCAGCTTGCATTAATTCCAATCGCACCTCGTGTATGACTTAGGGAGCTACTAGGTTTCCGATGTCTTTGCAGGCTGATGAGAGAAACACAAACATGGCTGCTACTCTCTACTTCCAAGAGCACTTTCCTCCCCTCCCTGCCTTTCCTCCCAAAAACACTGGAGTGAAGGGAGAGAGTGTAAATTGAAAAGCAAACCCATCGTTCAAGTACATAAAAAAGATCAAATGCGAGGGGAGAGGAGGAGAGGTGTGATGCAGACCAAACATCCCTGCTGTAAAGAGACTTAAGAGGAATAATGGGACTGAGCCATAAAATGTTTATGGTATCCTAGGAATAATTGAATATTTCCTGGTTTGTTGTGCTGAGATTTTATGAGCCAAACAGGGGATCTTTAAAGCTTATTGTCTTTTGCTCTTCAAAGGTTTAATTAAGGTTGGACTTGAGGCTTAAAGTTATTTGAAAACTTGGGATTTAAAGTGAAACAGCCCAAAAAACCTATATAACCAGTGAAGCAGGTGTCTGTGCAAGGACTGGATCGGCTGCATGGGTGCCCCAAATGGGAGAATCATTTGGCACCTTCCCAAAAGCAAAATTTCTAATGCTTTCACCTACCAGTCATTCAGAATTTGCTGAAATAAAATGTTCTATTAGTACAATTTGCATACATATTTTTTAAAATTCATGACCTTAAATGGGTTGCTTGCTGGTCCTCTTATTTAGCAATAAGGCCAAATCTTAAATCTTTCCCCTATCCCACCCCTCTAGATACAGCTCCCTTTATTGTGTTGGGAAATTCATTTCCTTTCTCACTTCCATCTGGCTTTAGACCTTGCTTAGCCATCAGAAACATTCACCACTTAATACATTTTCAATCAGCATTAAATCAGAGGTCATTATATTAAGAAAAAGTATTTTTATAGCAAAGAAACAACAATAGTTTTTTTTTTAGATAGTAATACCTTTAAGGAGGGATTATATCCAAATATAAAATAGAGAATTCAGCATATGTTCTGAATAAAACCAGAATAATTTTGTGTTTTACTAATCAGGTATTTTTTCATCTCTTGTAGAAACTGAGATTAACTACCATGATATTTACTTAAAAATTTTTTATAGATTCTTTTTGCAAGAGTTTTAGATTCACAGAAAAACTGAGCAGAAAGTACAGAGAGTTTCCAAAAACTCTCTGCCCCACACTTGCGTAGACTTCTCCATCACATGCATAGACTTCTCCATTATTGACATCCTATACGGGAGTGGTATGTTTGTCACAATTCATGAATGTGCGTTGACACAACACAATTACCAAAGTCAAAGTCCACAGTTTACATTAGGATTCACTCTTGCTGTTGGACATTCCATGCATTTGCACAAATGTGTAAAGACATGTATCCAGCATGAGAGCATCATACAGACCAGTTTCACAGCCCTAAAAATCCTCTGTGCCACACCTATTTATCCTTCCCTCCCTCCCACCTGCTGGTGACCACTGATCTCTTACTGTCTCCATAGTTTTGCCTTTTTCCAGAATGTCCCACAATGACATACAAAATATAGCTTTTCCATAGACTCATACAATATATAGCTTTTTCAGAGTCTTTCACTTAGTAATATGAATTTTTCTCTGTGTCTTTTAAAAAAATAGCCTTTATTTTGGGGAGCAGCATTACGTACTTTTCATTTCAGTGATGATTAGGAGTGGCTTCTAATTGGTAACTCCATCATTCTCTTATCGAAAGTGGTCTGTGCACAACCTCTTCCTTTAAGAACACACAGATATGGTCCGACATTGCTAAAAGCCAGGAGTCGTGGAAATTCAGTTTCCATGTTAGTGGACATGAAATCACCTTTTGTTACTGTGTGACTTCAGGAGAAATGCTTCTCCTGGTGCAAAGGCTTTGCTAGAAATGAGAAAGTGGAAAAAGTCTTTAGATACATGCCCAGAGAATGGGCATCGTCCCATAATTGCTTTTCCATGTTGAGTATGACCTTCCCTTTTATGACCTTTTTTTCTTGAATGGATTTTCATTGGTTCTTGTTTTTTTAGCAACAGTTTCTCATTGAGAGAGAACAGATGATAGATTGAAGTCTCAGTGTGATGTAGAATCAAGTGCCTCTCTTCCCCTGATCCTAGCACTTATCCCAGGCCATGGTTACACATCTTCCACTGGACTGTAAGTACAGGAGAGGGCAGAGAGTTGGATGTCCCTAAAGCCTGGTGTGCTTCCTGACTCAGCACTAAACGAAAGGCTAAAACAAACAAATCTGCACCTTATCCCTATATTTCCTTCAAGTTGGAGTTCATTTACTATCTCATGGGTCGATCTAGTACTTCCCTTCCCTGTTCACCTGCCTCAAGAGAAGCACACTTCTAGTATGCTCAAATGAGCTATGGGCTTATAATCGAAAGCTAGGGATAAAAGAAGACACAAAGATATTCTCATTTCTCCAAAAGCAGAAATGACTACCAGGAAGATTCAATCCATCAGGCTCTAGATGAGTCTGCCCCGTATTTGATTGATGGCAAAGACATTTGGTGCTCAATAAGGCAGCTGAAGTTGCTTCTGCCACAACCACTTCCTTCTTTATTTATGGTATTCCACCAAGAAGCCAAGAAAAATAAGTAACTACATCTCAGTTTAATGTCTTCTTCTCTATAGCCACTTGTGTTTTATTAGTCCTCAGCTCTCCGTCCAAATTCCATCTCATCAGAAGGTGTGTAGGCTGATTAACCTCCTGCAATCTTTTAAATATGCCATTTAAAGGTTCTTGTGACACCATACATTACAGTCATTGGCATCACCTTTTTTGATGAGCAGCAAGAAATTGTCAACACTTTCTAGTTCAAGTTCCTCATTTGCTAGATGAGAAAAGTGAGGTACAAAGAATACTGTAACCTATGCAAACTACTCCATTCGCTCCCAAAAAAGCTGAGACTAGAAAGTAGCTCTCCTTAATCTCACTCCTACTTTCTTTTCATATGTGTCATTGCTGTATGTTTTTCAAGTTTTATGAAGGTATAATGGATATAAAAATTTATACATATTTAAAGCATACATTTTCATGATTTTGGATATGTACACACACATGCAAATACAACACATATGACACACACACATATGTATGCACACACACACATACCCATGATACCATCACCACTATCAAGAAACTAAATGTATTTATCACTTTCAAAAATTGTCTTGTGTTCTTTTGTGGTGTTTTGTTTTGTTTGTGCATGGTAAGGGCACTTAGCATGAGAACTCTTCACATATTTTGAAGTGCACAATACCATATTGTTATACTGTGTTATATCGCAAATCTGAAGAACTCATGTATCCAGCGTAACTGGAGCATCATTCTCATCAAGTGACAACTTCTCACTTCTTCCTCCCTGCAGCCCCTGACAACTACCTTCTGTGTATGACTATTTTAGATGCCTTAGATACCTTGGAAAATGTGTTATATGCAAACTTGGGCACATCACAGCAGTTTTTGGTATGGATTCTAGGAAAAGGGCTATTCTGGATGCACACACTTATGTTGCATGATTGATCTAGAGGTCAAATGTGTGATTCCTGGGTGACAGAGGCATGTTGAGGGGAAGGTAGCAGTGGGATGCATGTGGGAAGGAAGGCTCTGCTGGAGAACTGTAGGTGGCTCACAAGGTACATGGTAGATCGGAGGGCTTGGCACAGGCAGAGGCCATTCTCAGCCTGGAGAAGAAATGCACTGTCATTTCAACACAGCATCAACCTCTGGGACTTTGGAAGAGGAGAGTGCGAGACATTTATGAGAGGCCATGAGAGGGGTAACTGAAAGCCATGAACAAAATCAGCCAACCATATTCACGAATACATGAGAAAATGCCCTTTATGGAAAGCTATCAATGCACAATGTATAAAAAAAGTTATTTTAGACAAATTGGTTACCATTTAAAATGTATTTTTATAATCAAATTAAAAAATTCAGCCACAAATAGGAATGAGATGTACAGGAGAAAGAAAGGGAAGAGTGGAGAGAGATGGCAAAACGAAGTGGGGGCAGGTTGGGGAACAGGGTCACGTCAAGGGAAGCTGGTAAATTGAAAACCTTAGTCATAAGGTCCTTGAGGTGAGCTTCAGCGATCCTGCAAAGTGGAATTTTGTCTTGAAATGAGTTCGGGAGAAAAGACTCAGGCGTACTGGAGAGCATCAGGGTGATCTTCATGAACAGGTCCAGGTGAAAGTCTCTGCTTATTTTCTCCAGGAATGAAACCCCAGTGTATGCGTTTGCTCAGGCTGCTGTAACAAATACCACAGACTGGGGGACTTCAACAAGAGAAATTAATTTTCTTACAATTATGGAGGCTGGAAGCCCACTAGCCAGATGGTGGCAGGTTTGATTGCAGACGGCCGTCTTCTCACTGTTCCTCACATGGTTTTCCTTCTGTGCAAGGGCTCTCCCGGTGTTCCTTTGTCCAAGTTCTCTCTTCTTATAAGGACACCAGTCTGATTGCATTAGGGCCCTCACCAGAAGCATCGTTTTACTTTCATCACCTTTCAAAGGCCTTATCTCCAAATACAGTCATATTTTGAGGTACCAGGGGATAGGGCTTCAACATTTGAATTTAGGGATGGGGAGGAGAGATAGAATTCAGCCCGTCATGCCCAGGAGGGAGGGAGAACGTAGCACAGTGAGGAAGGTACTGCAGTGTATTTGGCATCCCAGTGAAGGAGGCGGGCTTGTGATCTGTACTGAAGGAGCACAAATATGAAATATGAAAAATACAAGACATACAACACCAAAGCGCCTTCAACAATACGGTTCTCTGTTTTCAACAATACAGTTCTCTGTTTACTGCCAATGCTACTCTTGGCTCTGTGCACCTTCACGGTGGATTCTGATTATGAAAATCCACTGTCTTAGTCTGCTTGCATTTCTAGAAAAGAAATACTGGAGGCTGGATCATTTATAAAGAAAAGAGGCTCATTTGGCTCATGGTTCTGTGGACTGTACAAGAAGGATGGTGCCAGCATCTGCTTCTGGCGAGGACCTCAGCCTGCTTCCACTCATGGTGGAAAGCAAAGGGAAACCCATGTGTACAGAGGTCACAAGGCAATAGAGGAAGCAAGAGAGAGCAAGGAGGGTTTTTTTTTTTTTCCTCTGAGATGGAGTCTCGCTCTGTCCCCCAGGCTGGAGTGCAGTGGTGCAATCTCAGCTCACTGCAAGCTCTGCCTCCTGGGTTCACACCATTCTCCTGCCCCAGCCTCCCGTGTAGCTGGGACTACAGGTGCCCACCACCACACCTGGCTAATTTTTTTGTATTTTTAGTAGAGACGGGGTTTCACCGTGTTAGCCAGGATGGTCTCAATCTCCTGACCTCATGATCTGCCTGCCTCGGCCTCCCAAAGTGCTGGGATTATAGGCGTGAGCCAGCGTGCCTGGCCACCAGCCTCTTTATAACAGTCAGTTCTCGAAGTAGCTATAATGAGAACTCAGTCACACACCATCCCTCAACAAAGGAGGGCAGTAATCTATTCATGAGGGATCTGCCCCCAGGACCCAAACACCTCCCACTAAGCCCCAGCCCCAACACTGGGGCTCAAATTTCAACGTGCAATTTGGAGGCATCAGACAAAACAATCTATAGCGCCCAGGCAGCACCTCGAATCTTGACCTTAATCAACACTGCTCTCATTGCCTACTTAGCTACCAGAGAAGTCATCCTACTCTACACGACAGGTAGGCATCTGGTCATCAAAAAATATTTGGCCGTGCTGTAAAAATATTAAAGGACTACATCTTAGGATTTGTGTTAGACCAGAATTATTGCATCTTGATGTTGTGCTTCGGTGACACCTCGCTAGTTGACTCAAAACTTAAATGGCAAATGTTACACAGAGAAAATACTCAGAATAAACCCCTGTTATCAATTCCCTCTCGAGGATGCTGTTGCATAACCAAGGCCTGAACATCTCAATTATTTATAAGTGTGAGGAGCCCCTTGCTGTAGCCTAGAGTCTCTATTACACAAATTCTTTTTGTAAGGAATGTTTGCAAACAGGCTCACATTCAGGCTATTTATTTGTTCACGTTGTGGCTCTGTAGCTATATTTGGATAGATAGGATCAAAGCTTGCCTTGAGAAACTCCCGTTATCCTTTCAGCGGGACTGAGTTGTTCTGTTACAGGCAACATGCTCAGTCTTCTTTGCACCTACCATCTAACTCTATCCTGGACAAGCCTCAGTCATACCCAGTCTTCCTGAAGTCTGAACACTTGTTAGAAGTAGGTGAAGTCAGGAGGTGATTATTTAAATAAGGCTTCTGTGCCTGCCTTCCTTAAACGTAGCTAAGGCCAACAGGACGGTAGCCAGAAATTTCTGGCAATTAGTATTTTGCAAATATTTGGAGAGTGTCAGTTACTGTCAGGATGTAGATGCAACTAAAACTTCTCAATATGTTACTAAGGTAGCCTCCTTAATAATAAAGATCTTTTCCTGGGAAATCAAGGTTCTTTGTTCACCTAACACGTATGGTCCTTTGTCACTGTTTTTTTCCTTTTTTAATTTTTTAAAAAAGTATCATTTTGAGCATCTGTTTTCTTGAAAATGGTTGCTGGATATGTCACACATGGCATGGTGAATTATGACAAGAAGAGGTAGCAGAATGGCTAAGGTGAAGATTGTGGAAGCAAATTAGATTTTTTTTCCCAGGTTAACACTAGTTTTATAAATTATAACCAATTATTGAGCTCAAAACCCCAATCAGGCATGTCTATGTATGCTGCACTTCAATAAAAAAATTAGAAGAATTATAGTTTGCTGAAATTTCCTTGATTCAACGTCTCTGAAAGTGTGGGGGGCTATCATTAATGGAATAGCTTTAAAAGAAGGAGCTGCTGTAACCTCCATCAGCCTTACTATGGAAAAATGTTTGACTTACCCTCTTTTGGAGCCTAGATATTTGCATGGAAAGCAGAATATCTATTATTTGCTCTTCTGCAAATCCTGGATGCCTTTTGTAAAAATATCTGAAATAGCTGTTCTCTTATTTCTTCTGACATTTATGTCACAATATTTATTTTCTAAAGGGTCTCTATTTTTTCTTTTGTATTTTTTAGTTTTCCACCCAAGAGAGGAAACATTTCTGATCGGCAGCCCACAGCATCTTTCCTTTTGCCCCTGAGAAGGTGCGTCAAATCAGAAGTCTATTGATCCCCTGGTTAGTCCTGCATTTTCTAATGTGGGGCGCTTTCTAAATCCTCCATTTGGCAAGACCTGTCAGGTTATGTGCTCAGAAAATGAAGAATCTTGGGCCTCTCAAAAGCGCACTTTGCTCTAGAAGACAAAAGCAAATTTATAAGCAGAATGAACTTCTGCCATTTTTTAAAGGCAGAGACTTACTTGCTAAGGGCAGCCAGATAGTCATTGGGGTGGGTTAGTGGGGGTGAGCCTCAATGACACAGAAGCAAATTCCCTGGATTTTTAGAATACTTGGGCATCAGTGTTAGATGAGGATGAACAGACAGCAATATCTGCTTCTGTGGATAAACGCGGAACACGAAGCTGAGCCACAGACTCACCTTGACTGGGAAAAGCCTGTGAAGACCCTTGACTGAGAAAAGCCTGTGAAAACCCAGCCCTGAGTAGGGCACATCGTTCAGGGTGCTCTGGAGCCTCATTTCTCCCAACTCAGGTCTTCTTCATTCCAACTTTCTCTTTTGGGGCGATTATGGAAGGTTTTCTTTGTGATTTCAAAACTAGTAGTCCTATCTCCTTTCTCTTCTGCTCTTTTTCCCTCACCATGTTCCCCATCTCAGTGTGGGGTATTGGAGCTCCAGGGAGATGAGAAGCTCCCACATTTAGACATATGGTGGCAGGTTGCTACCTATAGATGTGGATTTGATAAGTAAGTATATGGAGGACAAGAGGAGCCAGGAGTCTCACTACCAGAGAAGGCAGCTGCACACATGGAAAGGGAGAATGCTCCAGTAGGCCCTGTGGCGCTGGACTGGAATCGAAGGTATTGGTGTGAGCCTGAGAGGGCGTGAGAGCAGAAAACCTAACTAGCAATGAGCACACTGGACTTCCAGGTCTTGGCTTCTCTAAACCATTCTCTACTAGAAAGGTCTAGGGCTCCTTGGGGAAGCGGACAAATCCAGGACTGGAACAGGGAAGCCAAAGATGCGACTGGAATATTGTATTGTGCTAGCATGTGAGAAAGTCCTGTCACCACAGAATGGTGGGGACCTGCCAGATGGACACAGAAGCCACCCCAGGGAAACCCTGACTGGCGGGACCTGGGACAACACTGGGACAATATGATGAAGAAAAAAAAGTAAAGATAGTAACAGATCAGAACCCTATTTTACACAAAGAGGAATGAGTCCCTATGGATGCAATTGAATAAATGAATAAATAAATGTAGGGAAAAGAAAGATTTTCCTTAGAGTAGAATGTCACCTGATAAATGTAAATGAAATGAGAAATTAGAAAATGATGGTAACAGTTCAGCAAGAAATATCAGTGAATACTATAATGCTAGTGGTGAATGTTTCATGAAGAGTAAGACATTTGCAGTCTTGAAGGACCTCCTCAGAAAATACTATTAAGGACAAAGGGACATACAGCAAACTTTACAGCAGAGAACTAAACAGACACCGCCCTAACTAAATGATCAAGTTAGCAACATGATTAATGGTGCAAGTCAAAGTCGTGTATCACTGCAGAAAGATAAATACTGTATGATTGCACTTGACTAACATTTACATTTATTAGGTGGCATTCTACTAGAAGGAAAAGCTTTCTTTTCTCTACTTTTATTCACTTGCGTCCATAGGGACTCATTCCTAATTGTGTAAAATAGGGTTATGATCTGTTACTATTTTTACTTTTTTTCTTGATTATATTGTCCCAGGTCCAGCCAGTCAGGATTCCCCCCAGTTGGCTTCTGTGTCCATCTGGCAGGTGCCCACCATTCTGTGATGATGAGACTTTCTCACACGCTAGGACAAGACAATGTTCCAGTATCATCTTTTGCTTTCCTGTTGCAGTCCTGAATTTGGCCACTTCTCCAGAGTAGCCTGTTCTTTCTGGTGGAGAATGGTTTGTAGAAGTCATTTTTTGTAGAGACAAAAAAGCAAAATAAAAAAAAATTAGTTAGGCATGGTGGCATGCACCTGTGTCACTATGTTGCCCAGGCTGGCCTTGAACTCCTGGGTGCCAGTGATCCTTCTGCCTTGGCCTTCCAAAGTGCTGGGATTATAGGTGTGAGCCACCATACCCGGCCCATAGATTTAGTTTTAATAGGTAATATCAAATGGTTTTCCAAAGTGTTTGTAGCAATTTACACTCTAACCAGCAATATATAAGATTTTGGTTTTCTCAACATCCTTAACACTTGGTATTTTTAGCTGTTTCTAGCAGGAGAGGCGTGGTATTGAACTTCGAGGGCTGGTGAAGTTGGCACATTTTTATGTTGATTGGTATTTGGAACCCTTCTTTTGTGCGGTATCTGCTCAAGTCATTTGTCAATTTTTATCACATGCTCTATCTTTTTCTTAATGATTTCTAAGAGTCCTTTATATATTCTGGATATGAGTTCTTTGTTGGATATACTTATGATTATCTTCTTCCACCCTTTGAATTGCATTTATTTTTTTCTGAGGCAGTCTTGCCCTGTTGCCCAGGCTGGCATGCAGTGGTGCAATCTCAGCTCTCTGCAACCTCCTCTCCCGGGTTCAAACAATTCTCCTGCCTCAGCCTCCCAAGTAGCTGGGATTACAGGCACTCGCCACCATGCCCAGCTAATTCTTGTATTTTTAGTAGAGATAGGGTTTCACCATGTTGGCCAGGCTGGTCTTGAACTCCGACCTCATGATCCACCTGCCTCAGCCTCCCAAAGTGCCGGGATTACAGGCGTGAGCCATCACACCCAGCCCTGGATTGCATTTTACTCTCTTGCTGGGGTCTTTTGATGAACAGAAGTTCTTAATTTTAATATGATTTTCTTTATGACTTTTTTCTTTTATCCTTAGGTTTTTGTTTGCCCTTTTTAAGAAATCTTGCTTGCTCCAAGGTCATGAAGATGTTCTCTATAGTTTTCTCTAAAAGCTCATCACATCATTTGCATTTAGACATGCAACCCGTCTGGTATTGATTTTTTTTTGTATTCTGTGATGGGCTCAGTATATTTCTTTCATATGGATTTAAAATTGGCTTAGCACTGCTTATTGAAAACATCATGTTTTCCCTCACTGCGCTGCAGTCTCATCTTTGTCATAAATCAGATGAATGTCCATGTGTGCTTGGGTGTACTTTGGACTGTTTCCTTTGGTTTTTAATGCACAAGCCTCAGAGAACATACATCTCTCATTATGGAAGGTTTTTTTTTTTTTTTTTTTTTTTTGGCCAATGTTTATACAGGAAAACTATCTATTTATTTTCCTAAAACTCAATATATATTTTAACAAAATGTGCAGCAAAAGCCTCCATTGCATCCCAAATGTAATTGGTAGAATGTGCAAATCACTTGTGGATGTCGTTAAAAGTGCTGAATGTCAACAAAGGCACTGTGCATCTCAAATATTCTTGCTTTTAACTAAGACCCTTTGCTGCATCCAAAACGATGGGTAACAATCGTGTTGGTGGTTACAGTTTTAACTTGACAGTTTGTTATATAGATGTGGGTGTTTTGCTGTGTTTTAGTGATCTTCAAGTAAATTGGTGGGAGGTTTTTTGTTTATATGAGTTGCCTTAAATATGGTAGAAAATAAAATCCTGGTTTTTGTGCAGATGTCTGATTTTCAAGGGATTCCTCTGTTAAGGAGTAGATGCCTGCATTTTGCTCACCAGCTCTCAGTCTATGTGGACTTAAGGATACCAATGCAGAATTTATTTGCAAGCAATTTAGGACTCTGATTTTGCAATTACTCAAGTGTCCTTTTCAATTCCTTTATTCCAAACAGGATGTGTTAATTTTGGAAAAATAATAGTTAAATGTGTAAGTTTATGAAACCCTAAGCTTAAATTCTGGTTAGACACACCCTGGTTTCCTGTACCTTTATTCGTTACATATATTTATAATTTTTTCATTTTATATTTACATGCATTTTGAAATTTTACAATAGTTTTAGGTTTACAGAACATTTGTGAAGATAATATAGAATTCTCATGTAGCAGATACCCAGTTTGGGTGCTTCTATTTTATATTAATATGGTCATAATTGCATTGTATATTATTGTATATTGTACATAATTGTATATTGTACCTATGTTAGTATTTGTCATAATTGATGAACCGATACTGAAATAATATGACTAGCTGAAGCCCATACTTTATTCACATTTCCATAGATTTACCTAATGCCCCCTTTTTTTTGCTCTAGGATCACATGAAGGATGCCACATTACATGGAGCGGCCCCATTTCCTTAGGCTTCTGTTGGCTGCCACAGTGTCTCAGACCCCTTGTTCTTGATGACCTTGACAGTGTTGAGGAGCATTGATCAGATATTTTGTAGAATGTCCCTTAATTAAAATTTGCCTGATATTTTTCTCATAATTAGACTGGGGTAGTGGGTTTTTGGAGGACCACCGAGGTAAAGTGCTGTTTTCCTCATATTTTGAAAGATACATAACGTTAATATGATTCATGACTGTTAATGTTCACCTCGATGATTTAGCCAAGTTAGTGCTGGTCAGGTTTTTCCATCTTAGATGGGCTCTTTTCCCCCTTTGCCTAATGTACTTTTTGGAAGGAAGTCCCTAGACATAGTCCACTCTTACAAAGTAGAGAGTTACACACTCTCTTCCTTCAGTAACTACGTAAGTAACTACATAAATTATTTGGAATTCTTCCACATGGGAGATGCCTCTTTTCCTTCACTATCTATGTATTGGATCATTTATTTATACCAGCATTAATTTATGTATAATTACTTTATACTTTGGGTGATAGTATAAAACAACTTTATCTTGTTCAGATTGCTCTAGCTTTGGCCAGTGGAAGCCCCTTCAGTTGGCTTCTATGCCCTTTTGACATGCCCCTATTCATGTGGGTTTTTTGTGGGGGCTCTTTCTTACTTTGTGGCACTACAAGATGCTCCAGGATCATCTTACATATACCTTCTGCTCCAATCCTAGAATCAGTCATTTCTTCAAGGAACTCTAGTTTCTTTTGTTGAAGGTTGGTATTAGAAACCAAGATCTATATGCTATATGTGTTCACTGCTACTGGGGTGTCATTTCTTTCAGACATTCTCATATGACAGCATAAAATATAGTGTTAATGCTAACATATATATTCTATATGTTACCATCTGTATCTAGATAAAGCTAAACATAGCTCATCCGGAGGTCACCAACTTTAATCCATTACCACATGGATCCTTTTAGCCTCCCCCTTTGCTTAACTATAACCTCCCACTCAAAGAGTAAGAAATGTGACTCTCATTTACTTCGTAGTTCAATTAGAGTATAAATGTGTAGCAGTCTCAGAACTGTGAGCCCATACACCCATATGAAACAACTGTATCAACTAAGGAATAGTGCTTATGAGCAGTTCCTTTTGCCTTTAGTCTTACAGACTCTACTCATTTCCAAAGTTACTTGTCTACACATTTCTCTCAACATCTTCAGTAAAGTGTACTCATACTTTTATAACGCCAGGTATGGGAGAATAATACAGGTCGATTCTTTGGTCACATTATGCATTCCATCCTGGGAAATACAACTTTCTAAATGGTTTTTTAAAAATGTAAATACATTAAGCACTTTTTGTGCTGTCTATGGGTTTTGATAAATGCGTATTGTCATGTAGCCACCATTACAGTATCATAGAGAATAGTTTCATCATCCTAAAAAAAAATACCCTATGCTTCATCTTTTTGAGGGCCACCTCAAATCCTCTAGAGTTATTGTTCTGCATTGCCAGTGGTTTTCCAGATGGAATCTTATAAATGGAACCTTGACAATGTGCATTTGAAATTTTTTCATGTCTTTTCCTAGATTGATACCTCATTTCTTTTTAGCAGTAAATAACAGTCATAGTGTGGATGTGGCACAGTTTATTGATTTACCGATTGAAGGACATCTTGTCTACTTCCAGGTCTTGGTGATTGTGAATGAACATGTGCTACAATATATATATTCATGTTCAGTTATTTTTTTGGTAGACACATATTTTCCAATTGGTTGGGTAAATACCCAGGAGAGTCATTGCTGGATCATATATGGCAAGACTGTGTTTAGCTTTGTAAGAAATTGCCAGTCTCCCAACATGGCTGTACCATTTTGCATTGCCACCAGAAATGGATGAGAATTACTGTTGCTCTATGTCCTTGCCAGCTTTTTGTTTAATATATTCTCTCTTTTGCTTTCCTGTTTTCAATTGCATTGATTTCTGCTCTGATAATTATTATGTCCTTCCTTTACTAGCTTTGAGTATATTTTGTTCTTCTTTTTTATAGGTTCTGCAGGCAGAAAGTTATGTGACTGATTTAAGACTTTTCCTTATTTCTAATGTAGGCATTTTGGTGCCATAAATTTTCCTTTCAGCATGGCTTCGGTTGCGTTCCAAAATTTTCGATTTGTTCCATTATCATTTTTCTTCAGTTAATGCCTTTTTTTCCATATTTCTTGAGATCTATTATTTTACTCATGGATTATTTAGAAGTGTGTTCTTTAGTTTTAAATATTTGGAGATTTTCCTATTATCTTTCTTTTTTTTGTCCTAGTTTAATTGTAATCAGGAACACACTCTATTATTTCAATTTTTAAAAATTTTATTAAGGTTTATTTCATGCCCAGGGATGTAGTTTCTTTTTGTATGTTTTTTGTGATAACTTGAAAAGATGATGTATTCTGCTGTTGTTAGAGTGTCTTATAAATGTTGATTGAATCCTGTTGGCTGATAGTGTCGTTGAGTTCTTCTATATCCTTGTTGATTTTCTGTCTAGCTCTGTCAATTGGTAAGAAAGAGGTGTCAAAGCCTCCAACTATAATTGTGGATTTGTTTATTTCTCCTTCTGGTTGTATCAATTTTTGCTTCTCATATTTTGCAAACTCTGTTGTTTCGCTCTTATGCATCACTTATTGAGCTTCATATTCCATTACTAGAATATTCTATTCTAAAATTTCCATTTTTTCTTATTTATGCCGTCTATTTCTTCACTGAGATGTCATATTTTTGTTTAGGCTTTCTAGTTTTAAGTTTGTTTTTATTTTTTTAAGCATACTTATAATTGTCCTTTGAAACATTTTTATTGCACTGCTTTAGAGTCATATAATTCTAACATCTCTGTAATCTGGTGTTGGCATCTATTGATTTTATTTTTGCATTCAGTTTAAGATGACCCTGATTCTCAGTGTAATGAGTAATTTTCGTATGAAGCTTGAACATTTTTGTGTTACATTCTGAGACTACATTCTTTAAGCCCTTTGTTTTATCTAGCTTTCTTTGACATTTCTCTGACAGAGGATGGGGCAGGGGCACTACCTCCTTGCTGCCAAGTAGGGGTGAAGTTTAGGGTTTCTAACTCAGACTCCACTGGTGACTGAGGGTGAGCCCCTCATTCCTGCCTTGTGGGTTTGGGAGTTCTGGCTCCCTGCGCTGTCTTCCCTGACACTGCTGTGGGGACATCTGGTTACTACTGGGTGATGGTGAAAGTCCTGACTTTCCCGGCTGCCTGAGCCATCTTCCCTGACATTGCTGTGGGGACACCTGGTTACTACTGGGTGATGGCTGAAGTCCTGACTTTACCTGGGGCTCCCTGAGTCATCTTCCCTTGACACTGCTGTGGGGCGACATACTGGTTACTACTGGGGTGATGCTAAAGTCCTGACTTTCCCGGCTGCCTGAGCCAATCTTCCCTGACATTGCTGGTGGGGACACCTGGTTACTACTGGGTTGGGATGGTGAAAGTCCATGACTTTCCTGGCTTCCCGCAGTCATCTTCCCTGACACTGCTGTGGGGCGGAATCTGCGTTACTACTGGGTGATGGTGGAAAGTCCTGACGTTTCCTGGCTGCTGCCTGAGCCATCTTCCCTGACATTGCTGTGGGGACACCTGGTTACTACTGGGTGATGGTGAAAGTCCTGACTTTCCACTAGGTCTACTTGATACCAACCCAGTAGTGAGGAAGAGGGACTCCTGTTTACTTCCAGGTGTCACTGTAAGTCCAGGTTCTCCATGTGGTCTCCACTGACACAGTGGTACTGGGTGGACACTCCCTACCAGATGGTGGGATGAAAGTACTGGCTGCCTATTTAATCTTCTCTGACATTACCCCAGAGGGAATGTTGATTTGTCTTATAACATCTTTGCAAGGGTGGAAATTTCGGCTTCCTCACTCAACCTTTCCTATATTGAGTAGAGGTGAGGCCACAGATTTGCTGTGTGTTGGCTACAGTAGAGCAGTCATTGCCCGAAGGTTTTCTGTTTCCTTTGTCCTTTGGCATTTTTGGGTTGTTGGTTTCTTTAGCTTCTAGTCTGGAATTTATGAAACACAAAGAAAATCCAGGGAACTCAGCACCACATTATTCCACAGAGCTCATGCCTTAGCCAGGCTGCCTTCTCCCCTCTACCTTTCAGAGTCTTCTTGGGTTTTTAGATGCACTTAGTGGAAAAACAGGGGAAAGTACACTAAATTTATCTTCTTTGGAAGCAGAAATTCCTTGATCTAATTTTTATTATTTCTTTTATTTCTGCTTGATTTAGGCTTACATTTGATTTCAGTTTCTTAAGGTGAAAGCTTAGACTATTGGTTTGAGATATTTCTTCTTTAATAACATATGAATTTAATGCTAGAAGTTTCCTTCCAAGCACATGCTTTCACTACTTCCCACAAAGTTTAGTAATTTGTATTTTAATTTTATTTAGTTCCAAATAAATTTTGATTTCTCTTGAGGCATCTTTTACTCATGGATTATTTAGAAGCATACTGTTTAATTTCCAAATATTTTGGGATTTCCTGGTATCTTTCTGTTATTGATATTTAGCTTAATTTCATTGTGCTCTGAGAACATATGGGTATACCTTGCTTGATGGCACTTTGCAGATACTGAGTTTTTTACAAATTGAAGGTTTGTGGCCTTCCTGCATTGAGTGAGACTGTTGGCACCATTCTTTCAACAGTGGGTGTTCGTGTTGTGTCTCAGTGTCATATTTAGTAATTCTTACATTATTTCAAACTTTTCATTATTCTTATGTCTGTTATGGTGACCTGTGATCATTGATCTTTGATGTTACTATTGTAGTTGTTTTGTGTGTCATGAGCTCTGCCCACATAAGATGGCAAACTTAATTGAGAAATGCTGTGTGTATTCTGACTGCCCTGCTGGCCATTTTCCTGTGTTCTCTACCTCTTTGGGCCTGCTCTTCTCTGAGACACAACAATATTAAAATTAGGTCAGTTAATAGCCCTAGAGTGACCTCTAATTGTTCAAGTGAAATTGGGGAGTCACGCATCTCTCACTTTAAATAAAAAGCTAGAAATTATTAAGCTTAGTGAAGAAGGCTTGTTGAAAGCTGAGATGGGCCAGAAGCTAGGCCACTGCGCAAACAGTTAGCCAAGTTGTAAATGAAAAGAAAAGTTCTTGAAGGAAATGAAAAATGCTACACCACTGAACACATGAATGATAAAAAGCACAGTCTTATTGCTGATGTGGAGAAAGTTTGAGTGGTTTGGATAGATCAAACCAGCCACAGCATTCCCTTAAGACAAAGCCTAATCCAGAGCGAGGCCTGAACTCTCTTTAATTCTATGAAGACTGACAGAGGTGAGGAAGCTGCAAAAGAAAAGTTGGAAGCAAGGAGAGGTTGGTGCATGAAGAAAGACGCTGTCTCCGTAACATAAAAGTGGAAGGTGAAGCTGTAAGTGCTGATGTAGAAGCTGCACAAGTTATCCAGAAGATCCAGCTAACATAATCGATGAAGGTGGCTGCACCGAACAACAGATTTTTCAATGTTAATGAAACAGCCGTATTTTGGAAGATGCCATCTAGGACTTTCACAGCTAAAGAGGAGTCCATACCTGGCTTCTAAGCTTCAAAGGACAAGCTGGCTCTTTTTTTTTTTTTTTAGTGGCTAATATAGCTGGTTGCTTTAAGTTGAAAGCAGTGCTCATTTACCATCTCATAAATCCTACGGTCCTTTACAATTATGCTAAAGGTACTCTTCCTGTGTTCTCTACATGGAATAACAAAGCCTGGATAACTTCACATCTGTTTACAGCATGGTTTACTAAGTATTTTAAGCCTACTATTGAGACCTGCTGTTCAGAAAAAGATTCCTTTCAACATATTACTGCTCATTGACAATGCACCTGGTCACCCAATAGTTCTGCTGGAGAGGTACAAAGAGATGAATGTTGTTTTTATGCATGCTGTCACAACATCCATTCTACCGCCCATGGACCAAGGACTAATTTCAACTTTTAAGTCTTATTATTTAAGAAATACATTACATAAGGCTGTAGCTGCCATAGACAGTGATTTCCTGGTGGATCTTGGCAAAGTAAAGTGAAAACTTTCTGGAAAGGATACATCATTTGAGATGTCATTAAGAACATTCATAATTCATAAGAGTAAGTCGATGTTTCAGTATTAACAGGAGTGTGGAAGAAGTTGATTCCAACCCTTGTGAATGACTTTGAGTGGCCAAAGACTTGAGTGGAGGAAGTCGCTTCAAATGTGGTGGGAATAGCAAAAGAACAAGAATTATAAGTGGAGTCTGAAAATGTGACTGAATTGCTGTGATCTCATAACAAAACTTAAACAGATGAGGAGTCACTTCTCAGACATGAGAAAAGAAAGTGGTTTCTTGAGATGGAAATATTGTGAATAAAGGATTGAAAGGAAAAACCACAAACCCAGAATCAGAATGCTGTATTTGGTGAAACTATTGTGAACATTGTTGAAATGACAACATAAACTTAGTTGATAAAGCAGCAGCAGGGTTTGAGAAGATTGACTCTAATTTTGGAAGTTCTACTGTGTGTAAAATGCTATCAAATAGCATTGCATGCTACAGAGAAATCATTTGTGAAAGGCAGGGTCAATTGACAAAGCAAACTTTATTATTGTCTTATTTTAAGAATTTGCCACAGCCACTTCAGCAACTACCACTCTGATTACTCAGCAGCCATCAACATCAAGGCAAAACCCTCCACCAGTTAAAAGATTCTTTCTGAAAGTTCAGATGATCATTAGCATTTTTTAGCAAGAAAGTATTTTAAATTAATGTATATACTTTTACAGACATAATGATATTACATGCTTAATAGATTACAGTATAGTACAAATATAATTTTTATAAGCACTAGAAACCAAGAAATTTGTGTGACTCATATTATTGCAATATTCACTTTATTGTGGTGGTCTGAAACCAGATTCACAATATCTCCAATGTATGCCTATAGTTTCTGTTCTTTTAAACTTGTTGAAGTGTTTTTTTATGGCCCAGGATGTGGTCTATCTTGGTGAATGTTTCACCCAAGCGTGAGATAAACCTGCTGTTTTGGATGGCATAGCCTATAAATTAGATTAAGCTGATTAACAGTGGTATTCAGATCGTCGATATCCTTATTGATTTTCTGTCTGCTTGGTCTATCAATTACTGACAGATGTTTACTGAAGTCTCTGATAAGATTTGGCTCTGTGTTCCCACCCAATGCTCATCTCAAGTCGTAATTCCCACGTGTTGAAGGAGGGGCCTGGTGGGAGGCAATTGAATCGTGGGGCAGACTTTCCTCTTGCTATTCTCACAGTAGAGTTCTCATGAGATCTGGTTGTTTGCAAGCATGTAGCACTTCGCCCTTCATGCTCTCTTCCTCCCGCTCCAGCCATGTAGGACTTTACCTTCTGCCATGATTGTAAGTTTTCTAAGGCCTCCCCAACCATGCTTCCTGTACAGCCTATAGAACTGGGAGTCAATTATGTCTTTATAGCAGTGTGAGAATTATGTCTTTATACAGTCTCCAGTTATAATGGTGGATTTTTCTCTCTCTCCTTGAAGGAGTGTCAGTTTTTTTGAGTCACATGTTTTGATGCTTTTTATTAGATGCATATGTGTTAAGGATTGTTATATCTTCTTGGATAATTCACCTCTTTATCATTAAGTAATGCCCTCCTTTATCTGTAGTAATAGTCCTTGTTTTGAAGTCTGCGTTGTCTGTAATTAATATGCCTACTCTAGCTTTCTTTTGTTAGTATTAGCATGGCAAATATTATTCTATTCTTTTGTTTTTAACCTGAGTTGTCAAATTTGAAATGGGTTTCTTATAGATAACATTTAGTTTGTTCTGTTTGTTTTTTAAGTGACTGAAAATCTGTTGATTGGTATATTTAGATTATTTGTGTTAAATTAAATGTTTACATACTTGGATTACATACGTGCCATTTTTTTTTTTTTTGTTTTTTTTTTTGAGACGGAGCTCGCTCTGCTCGCCCAGGCTGGGAGTGCAGTGGTTCGGATCTCAGCTCACCTGCAAGCTCCGCCTCCCGGGTCCACGCCATTCTCACCTGCCTCAGCCCTCTTGGAGTGACTGGGACTACAGGTGCCCGCCACCTCGCCTGGCCTAGTTTTTTGTATTTTTTAGTAGAGACACGAGGTTTCACGGTGTTAGCCAGGATGGTCTCGATATCCTGACCTCGTGATCCGCCCGTCTCGGCCTCCCAAAGTGCTGGGATTACAGGCTTGAGCCACCGCGCCCGGCCAGTTTTTAAACTTTATACTTGATGCCTTTGTTTTGTGTTTTAGTTCCTCCTTTTCTGCCCTCTGATTTTAATTAAACATTTCATATGAGTCCATTTTACTTCCTTTCTTAGCATATCAATTCTATGTCTTTTTACAAATTTCTATGGTTGTCCTAGAGGTTGAAATATAATTTTTAACTAATATTTACCCTTCTTCCACTTCCTTCCAATAAGATTATACTACTCCTCATGTAGTGCAGGTGCCTACAAGAGAGTATTTCCAATTTCTTGTTCCTTGAGATATTGCTCTCATTCATTTTATTAATCCATGTCCTTAATCACTGAATACATCGTTATTACTCATGCTTTGGGCAAACTGTTATATTTTATATAAATTAAGATGAATTAATTACTTTATTACCTTTATTTATTTCCTCTCTGATACTCTTTTTTCTTTACGTAGATCTATGTTTCTTCAACCTATATCACTTTCCTTCTGCCTGAAAAACTTTTATAATTTCTTTCAAGGCAAGTTTGCTGGTGGTTTTTTTTTTTTTCCTGTTTTTGTTCACCTGAGAAAGTGTTTATTTCTTCTTCACGTTTGAAAGATAGTTTCACCAAATACAGCATTCTGATTCTGGGTTTGTGGTTTTTCCTTTCAATCCTTTAAGAATTTCACTGCACCTCTTCGTGCTTGCCTGGTTTATAACGAGAAGTCTGCTGTAATTCTTATCCTTGTTCCTGTACAGGTAACATCTTTTATCCCTCTCTGGCTTTTCACAAGATTTTCTGTCCTCGATTTAAAAATTTTGATTATTATATGCCTAGTTTTGTTTGGTTTTAGTTTAGTTTGTTTGTTGTATTTATTCTAGTTTGTGGTCTTTGAGCTTCAGGAACTGTGATTTGATGTTTTCCATTAATTTTGGACAGTTCTGTGCCATTATTACTTCAACTATTTCTTTTGCTCAGATATCTCTTCTTACTCTGGTATTCCACTTACATGTATTTTTTTTCCTAGTAGGTGAGAAAGGAGACTAGAGGGTGTTGGAGTGGAAAGAGATCCCTTCTACCTGCTGGATAAATCTCTGGAAAAATATTTTCCTCTAGAAAGCAGGCTTGCGTTGTGGAAACTACTCTGGGCATATTTTATCGTTTCTCTCTCTGCCAGAGTCATACATGCATTTTTCTCAGATTTTCATCTTGTGTACTTGGTGGAGTTCTCAGAAGTAAAGCTCAAGGAAGTGTGGCTGCATTCACCACCTCCAATAGTGTGGTCTTGAGATGTTTATTATTCTTATGCTTATCATACTCAGCATCCAGCTTGATTCAATGGATTCATCAAAATGCTTAAGTGTTGAATTTAAACGTTTTTGCCAATTTATGGCTCCAGCAACTTCTGCTCTAGGTAACAGATTTCAGTTGTGACTCCCTATATGTTTCTCCAGAATTTGGGGAGAGGTTGCCCTACTATCTCACTTCCCTAATAAGTTCAGTAAGAGTCATTGATTTTCACTTTGTCCAGATTTTTCCTGCTGTAAGAAAAAGAGTGATGACTTCCAAGCTTTTCACATGCTGGAGGTGAAACTGGAAGTCTTTCACACTACATTTTCATTGCCATTTATTTGAGTTCATTACAGAAAGAAACTGTATCTTCAAGATCTAGAATGTTAAGTGGAAAAAAGTTAGATTCAATTATGATCATTGGTTAAATATAGTACGTGCTCATTAAAAATAGCTATTATTATTACCGTTTAAAAATATTGAAGCCTGCCCAAAGATTAAGCAAGTTAGCTTATTAATCAATAAGCAGAAGACGTCATCCCAGGAACTTTGATCCAAATGTCATATTCTTCTGGTCTGGTATGGTGGCTCATGCCGGTAATCCAAGCACTTTAGGAGGTCGACGTGGGCAGATCACTTGAGGTCAGGAGTTCAAGACCAGCATGGCCAACATGGTGAAATGCTGTCTCCACTAAAAATACAAAAAAATCAGCCAGGCATGGTGGCACATGCCCGTAATCTCAGCTATTCGGGAGACTGAAGCAGGAGACTCACTTGAACCCAGGAGACAGAGGTTGCAGTGAGCTGAGATCACACCACTGCACTCCAGCCTGGGCAGCACAGCCAGATTCAATCTGAAAAAAAAAATCATATTCTTCCTATAAAACAGAAAACAATAAAATTCTTTTTAGTTTAGTGTATATTATGCTGCATTTACTAAGTGATACACATAATTGAAAAGAGAGGAAAACAATAGGTGCTGAAGTAATGGGGTCTAAATTTATACAAGTTATTTTTAGAATATAATCTGTATACAGGGTAAGATTCACTTGGTTGAAGGAGAAAGTGTACTTTAGATGTTTTATAGAAAGCAGAGTAAGCAAAATGAGTAGTATTGTTTGAAGGGACATGAACTGTCATATGACATGAAGCTAGGGAGTAATATGGAACTAAGATTCCCACTTACAAATAAAAATAATTCCATCTTGTGATTTATAAATCCTGACAAGTAGTTCCCTTTTTCATGTAAGAATGACCAGGCCATTAACTCTTCAATGTGTCATAGCCATGGCATTTATTACTGATGGTGCCATCCTGTCTTTGTCTGAGTGCTTTGTCTTCCCTCCTACACTGTGAGGTCCTGGACATTGGGAACCAAGCCTTGTTTGTGTTGCTCCTATGACAAGACCACAGACACCATTTCAAGAAGAAATCACTTAGAAAGGGCACATGGAGAGAATGGATGTGTGCAGGGGCACATGGAGAGAATGGATGTGTGCAGGGGCACATGGAGAGAATGGATGTGTGCAGGCTATGCAGGGTGGCAGGTCTGTTTCTGCCTGGAGATTGGTGCATCAATACTCAACAGCTCCTAAGAACGAGCTAACATACATGTGCCAATTGAGATTACAAACTGAAGAAGGGCATTGCTAACCAAGAGAAACGTGATGCAGCAAAATGGTTTCAACGTTAATGACCCAGCTAAGTCACTGCATTAAGTAATGACGTGAAAGCCTCCCAGAGATGTGCCTTTAGTAAAACCACTCAAATGTGCTTTGGGCTTGTACAGTTCTCCTCATGCTATGATCAAAGCCTGGGAGCTGGAGAGGGACTTGTTTTCCTCATCTATAACCTGATATACAAAAGATACCCAGAGAGAAGAGGCCACTTGCTTGAACTAGACATATTATTCCTCTCTATTGGCCCATAATTGTGCTTCTCTCAACTCCTCTGGACTGTCAGCTTGAAGACGAGTTAGTCTGTGGGATGTGATGTGAGAGGCCATCATCGGATGGCCTTGAAAATTCGGGGTATAGTCTTTGAGCCAGCTCTTTTCTGTGGCATACTCTGAAGTGAATTCCTTTTGTCCCCCAAACTCGTAATTTCTTTCTCATCTTAAAGAGTAACCTTTTACCTCAGACCCTAAAATAATGTAGATCTTACGCCTCCAAAGTGTGGCTATGAGGTAAATATAGATGTAGGATTTAGATAAAACCATAGATTTGTAAAACAGTTAGGACCACAGTGCAAGATATTTAATAGGCCATCCCTAGAGGTTGTGTACTCTCAAATGTTTCCCACTGTTAGAGGCCTTCTCAAGCACCCACGATGGAGATCTAACCTTGAATTGTTTCCTCTTCTTGATTTGCAAGTCACCTTAGTAATATTGTGAAGTAGCTGGAGTGGTTAGAAGTTCCTGTGGAGCGAGTCTGCTCAATAGAAGAAATAACTTGCTACGTGTCCTTAAGGGGAGGCAAAAATAGCTGGGGCTAGAAACTCTGATACTGGACATTGACATTAGGGAATAAAAGGATGTTTCAAACAAATAGTCTCTTGTAGCCTCTTTCAGAGATACTAGACTCAGTAGCCCTAGGCTCACAAACAAGGTGATGAAGAATAAGCTCAAACTTCAAAAATAAAGGCTAGGACTAGGCATAACGGACAGGAAAAAGACAAGAAGTGGGACATGGAAATCAGGATCAAGGCAAAACAGTGCAGCAGGGCCAGCCAGGCACTCAGGAGCAGCGACTTGGTTAAGATCTACCTTAATCTTCTACTCGGCTCTGATCCACTGGGACATTTCTTCCGGCTTCATTATGTGGCCATGTGACTGTGGGAGCTTAAGGTAAGTAAAAAGATTTACTCTGTTTAGGCAAGCCATGGCAGATGAAAAAGAGATTCATTCCTCCTAGAAACACATAACCTTGCTTCAATTGACTCAAGGAAAGGAAAATGTTTTCTCCTGGAAATGTAATTACTGTGGCTATTCCATCATACATTTTCACTTTCACTTTTTCCCTAAAGACTTTTTTCTCCTACTTGGAGATGTTGCAGAATCCATTAATTTGATATGATGCAGGTTGTTATAAGTAATCTTTCTTTCTTAAATAACTTGATGGAAAGTGTTAAATTTTATATATTAGATTTGGGAAAACCACTTTCTCATCTTCTTCAACTAATTGCACGTTATAATGTGTTAATTATGAATATAAATATAATGTCAAGACAATTCAGGAAAAAATGCAATTAGTTTTAGAGTAAAACTGAGAATCTATTTGTGTTATCAGGGTTGGGTTTTTCTGTGGTATCTCTTTTCTCAGGCAGGATCTCTAGCTTGTCCACTCTAGATATTTAACGCTGACAGAAGAGAGAGAAATCCGAGGCCATCTAGGGCAGATAAGACTTAGCCTTATTTCCATCTGTTTGACACACAATCAACTGGAGAAAATAGTTAGCAGAATACCCCTTTTCCTTTCTTTTGCATCATTGATTTCCATATATTCATGTTTAGCAAACTACTTAAGCAGTTTTCTTTTTAATTTTTTTTTTAAATTTCAATAGTTTTGGGGGTATAGGTGACCTGAATAAGTTCTTCAGTGGTGATTTCTGAGATTTCACAGGAGCTGTCACCTGAGCAGTGTACGCTGTACTCAATATGTCAGTTTTTTTTTTTTTTTGAGACAGTCTCGCTCTGTCACCAGGCTGGAGTGCAGTGGTACAATCGCGGCTCACTGCAACCTCTGCCTTGCGGGTTCAAGTGATTCTCCTGCCTCAGCTTCCCGAGTAGCTGGGACTACAGGTTCCTGCCACCATGCCTGGATAATTTTTTATATTTTTAGTAAAGGCAGGATTTCAACATGTTGGCCAGGATGGTCTCGATCTCTTGACCTCATGATCCACCCACCTTGGCCTCCCAAAGTGTTGAGATTACAGATGTGAGCCACTGCGCCTGGGCTGTGTTGTCTTTTATCCCCCTCCCTAACCTTTCCCCACTGCCAAGTCCCAAAGTCCTCATAGTTTCTTAAGCAGTTTTCAAGTTTGGAGTTTGCCTTTGTTTATTGGGCTACACCTGCAGCATCTTAATATTCTTTTTCTATTATCACTGAGTTTCAGTCTTCCCCTCTAAGTGCATCTGGACAGGTTCAGAGCTGGAGAAACAGGAAGTCTAGAAGGGCAGAAGATAATATTTCTGGGCTGCAACTTAAACAACCCATCCTTGGCCATAACTTCATTTCTTCACCTACACTTGGTATCAAATATCCAGCCAAATATTAATATATATGACAGATCTGTCTTACTTTTTTCAAACCTTTTAAGCAAATGTTTATCAAAATCCTACTATGCTGGGCTCTGTGAAAAAGAAACGGACAGAAACCTAACCAATGTGGATAAGAACAGTCGGTCATGAAACAGGGCTTGAGGCAGCCTGAGAGCCTTGCCTCGGGAGATCAGGTCCGAGTCTTGGGTGTCCACAGTCCCCTTGCTAGGACCAGAAGCAGAGCTAGAGCATTTTCTTTCTTTTTCTTGCTTTTTTTTCTTTCGTTGAGGCAGGGTCTCTGTTGCCCAGGCTAGAGTACAGTGGCACAATCATAGCTCACTGCAGCCTTGATCTCCCGGGCTCAGGGGATCCTCCCATCTCAGCCTCCAGAGTAGCTGGGACTACAGGTACACGCCAGCAGGGCTGGCTAATTTTTTGTATTTTGTATTTTTTTTGTAGAGGTGAGATTCTACCATGTTTTCCAGGCTGGCAGAGCATTTTCTAGTAGTAGAAATGAGCCAGAGGTTGGTTATATAGAAAGAACACTACTCACACCTGTAATCCCAGCACTTTGGGAGGCCGAGGTGGGCGGATCACGAGGTCAAGAGATCGAGTCCATCCTGGCTAACATGGTGAAACCCGTCTCTACAAAAAATACAAAAAAAAAAAAAAAAAATTAGCCAGGCAAGGTGGTGGGCGCCTGTAGTCCCAGCTACTTGGGAGGCTGAGGCAGGAGAAAGGTGTGAACCCAGGAGGTGGAGCTTGCACTGAGCCGAGATAGTGCCACTGCACTCCAGCCTGGGCGACAGAGCCAGGCAAGATTCCATCTTAAAAAAAAAAAAAAGAAAGAAGGAAAGAAGGAAAGAAAGAAAGAAAGAACACTAGTGTGAGGATGGGGTCTTTCCTCTTATTGCTAGGGATTAGCAGTGTCATTTAGGAAAGATGCTTAAATTTATCTCCAGGCTCCGTATTCTCATCCAGCAAATAAAGGGGCTTCAAGATAACTTAGAGAGTAAATTCAGCTCCAAAATTCTACCACATACACACATACATACATACACACATACACACATACATACACACATACACATACATACAATACACATGTACATACATACAATACACACATACGTACATACATACATACAATACACACATACACACATACACACACACATACATACACACACATACACACATACATACATATACATACATACACACACATACATATACATACAATACACACGTACATATACACAATACACACATACGTACATACACATACATACAATACACACATACATACACACAATACACACATACATACATACAATACACACACACATGCATACATACATACATACAATACACATACATACATACACACATACAGACACATACATACATGTAATATACATATATGGGTGTATTTGGTCTGTAATTATTCTATCTGAAGTCAAAATATACAGTTGATCTCTCTCACCTGTTGTTTTGGGCTGGCTGCATTGCCTTCTCATTTTTCCACCCTTTTTTCCTGCTTTCCCTCTGTTGAGGTTCATCTCACTGTCATAACAAAACTGCTTCACTTTGCTTAAAGATAGTCCTCCTTTTAAACTTTGATTTCTGCTACTCATTTTTACTTTTTTTCCCCCCCTAAACAGGGGGTCAAGAAAGGAAGAAATCAACAGAGCAAAATTATACATTGTGGTCAAGAGGTTTCTTTTAATTGTGTTTGTTAAAGTCCAGCCTCCTCATATCCTATTTAATATATTCCATTGAGATCATTTTCAATCTTGAAGTTCCTTCTCATTTTTTCCATTAAAGAAAAGGTGAAGCTAATTTCTTGCTTTTAAAAAAATTAATAGCAACTATTATAATAATTAGAATTACAGTAAAGGCAAAATGGAGAGTTAGTATGAACTGCTGACATAAATCTCTTTTGGGAAAAATGTACAAAAAACTAAGACAATGTATTTGTGTGTGTGTGTGAGACAGAGTCTCGCTCTGTCACCCAGGCTGGAGTGCAGTGGCACGATCTCGGCTCACTGCAGCCTCCACTTCCCTGATTCAAGTGATCCTCCTGCCTTATTCTAGTCACACAGGAAGCTGATTGGATGGTGCCCACCCACACTGAGGGTGTGTCTGCCTCTCCCGGTCCACTGACTCAAATGTTAATCTCCTTTGGCAACACCAGGAGACACACCCAAGAGCAATACTTTGCATCCTTCAATCCAATCAAGTTGACACTCAGTATTAACCATCACATTCCACCTATGCTACTATTTTAATGGCTTAGTCATTGCCTCAGAAGATGCAATTCTTATTTCTCCTTTATGTATTTTCTATTCTTTCATAATTAGCACCTACTAATTTTTAAGAATTTTTTGATTCTAGCTTCTTGCAGGCTTTCTTTTTCACATATATATTTTAATGTTTATTTAAAACACAGCTGAGACCATATTATTAAGGGCACAGCTTTTAAATTTTGTAAACGATTGGTTTGATGGCTATGTTACGAAATACCTTTTCTTCTGCGCTCACCTTCAGAAATCTTTCAGGGCTGTTGTGTTTGAGTTAAGTCCGAGTTACCATCTGTAGGCTTCCAGATCCATGAGGATTTCTTGGGGTGGGGGAAGTGGGGGAAAGCTGTTATATTTACCTCCTTAGTGAGAAATACAAAATGATTTAAACATCCCCTTTGGCCTTAGAGGGAAGATAAGAAATGGCAGCAAAAGATGTATGGATGCGTAGGTTCACCCTGGCCTCTCTGGAGTCTGAGGGAAGCTCTCCTCTATTCTTCCCAATGTGACCCCTGTCCTCTTCCATTCCTTGAGAGGCAGAGCTGTCTCGGTTTGGTAGTGGAGAATAGTTCAAACTTGGATGTGAGACAACCCAGATTTGAATCTTCGCTTCCCCATTTATCAGCCATGTCTGAACTTCCCTCAGGCTCAGTTTCCTTATCTATAAAAGGGCATAATCATAGGAGCCACCTTATAGATTTATTCAAGGATATGTGATAGCATAAAACACTTCGCTCAATGCGTGGTGCCCATTAAGAGTTCAATAACATTAAAAACTATTTGGCAGCGGCTGTCCTTATTCGTTTTATTTTGTTATCATTATCCTGATGTTTTCTGTGTCTCAAAGTCTGTCTTTGAATAGGCTTTTTCAGTTCTTGGGATTCCTGGCCGCTGGGTGACCCGGTGTTTCACTTGGACATCGTATTTTAGGTGTAGCTCAGAGCAGACACTAAGAAGGCTCCTGGTGGCTGCTGTGCACCACCTGAAGAAGACAGCTTTCTCATGGGCGATATGGTTCTGCTCTGTGTCTCCACCCAAATCTCATTTTGAATTGTAATTCCCACATGTGGAGGGAGGGAACTGGTGGGAAGTGACTGGATTGTGAGGGCAGATTTCCTCCTTGCTGGGGTAGTGAAAGTGAGGGAGTTTTCTCAAGATCTGGTTGTTTGATAAGTGTCTAGCACTTCTCTCTTCTCGCTCACTCTCTCCTGTCACCTTGTGAAGAAGGTGCCTGCCTCCCTTTCACCTTCCGCCATGACTGTAAATTTCCCGAGGCCCCCCCCAAGCCATGCAGAACTATGAATCAATTGAACCTCTTTTGTTTATAAATTACCCAGTCTCAGGCAGTGTCTTTACAGTAATGTGGAAACTGACTAATACAATGGGAGAGTTCTTTTAATGTACACTTCTGTGTCCCAGTAGTGTTGTTTTAGAAGGGAAAAGTGCTGGTCAGACCAGCGATAGAGCACTGGCCAGTCAACTCCCCTTTTGCCAAAGGTACTTTCCCAGTCATTCCCGTCTATCAGCAATGCACTTTTGAGAAGTAGCACTGAGGAAGTACACTTCTAGTATTTTATTCTGAAACAAGATTGTAGGACATACCTCGAAGCCAAAGACTCACATGTAACCTTTGGGTCAAGTGTGTCAAGACTGGTTTAGAGCAAGTCAGAAAGGTATAATGTACACCGCTGCCCTGTTTAAATCTGAAGCCAACAATCCAATTTCTTCTGGCCTTCTCTTCCTGAGTTCAAATTGGGGCCAATTTCCTTCACCTTTTCCCCAGTGGCATGATTTCCAGTCTTCTCACTGCTCAAATTTTCTAATTAGTCTTTACTCCAGATGTGATCTGAGCAAAATAGAGTGCATGACCTCCTTCCATTATTTGGGAATGATATCTCCATGACTGAATTCTAAGACTGTGTTAACATTTAAGTAACGTTGTCACATAATGATTGTTTTTAACTGCCAGAGTAGTTGGAGGTTTTAGTTAACTCTGTTGTCAAGCCATATTTTCCTCTATTACATCCTGCAATTGATTTTTTTTTAACAATGCAGGACTTTCTATTAATAAGCAAAATGATTTTTGACCTGTGAAATTTTTACTGGTCCTGACTCCACTTACTTGTGACAACATCTGACTTACAATCATTCACACTATTCTATGCTGAACTTGCCCTGGACCTAGAAAACCCAAATAACTGCTCAATGTCATTCCAAAGACTTATTATCTTCTAGTACAATGCTTTACACACAGAAAATAAAGATGGACTTCACATGACTAACACATGAGAACCTGGAGTTTTACAAAAGTAAGGTATTATTCACTTTGTAAAGGAATTCTCTTTGAGGAAAAAATCCTCTTGACATTTGTTGAAATAGTAAGTTAATACATTGTGTTAGTCCATTCTTGCATGGCTATAAAGAAATACCTGAGACTGGGTAATTTATAAAGAAAAGAGGTTTAATTGGCTCACAGTTCTGCAAAGTGTGCAGGATGCATGATGCTGGCATCTGCTTGGCTTCTGGGGAGGTCTCCTGAAACTTACAGTCACGGCAGAAGGCAAAGGAGGAGTAGGCACATCACATGGTCAGAGTGGGAGGAAAGAGGGGAAGTGACACACACTTTTAAACAACCAGACCTCAAGAGAACGCACTCACTATCACAGGAACAGCACCAGAAGGGTAGTGCTACATCATTCATGAGAAATCACCCCTGTGATCCAATCACCTCCCACCAGGCCCCACCTCCAGCATTGGGGATTACAATTTGACATGAAATTTGGCAGGGACAGAGATCCAAACCATATATCATTCTTCCTCTGGGATTCAAATCTCATATTCTTCTTACATTGAAATATACAACCTTGCCTTCTCAACAGTCCCCCAAAGCCTTAACTCATTCCAGGATTAACTCAAAAGTCCAAAGTCTGAGGTCTCATCTGAGACAAGGCAAATACCTTCCACTTATGAGCCTGTAAAATAAAAATAAGTTAGTTACTCCCAAGATACAATGGGGGCACTGGATATATACTCTCATTGCAAAAAGGAGGAATCAGCCAAAAGAAAGGGGATACAGGCTCCACACAAGTCCAAACCCCAGCAGGGCAGTCATTAGATGCTACACTTCCAAAATAATCTCTTTTGACTTTATGTCCCACATCCAGGGCACATTGGTGCAAGGGGTGGGCTCCCAAGGCCCTGGGCAGCTTTGCCTCTATGGCTTTGCAGGGTAAAGCCCCTGTGGCTGCTCTCATAGTTTGTTGAGTGCTTGCAACTTTTCTAGATGCAGGGTGCAAGTTGCTGGTCAATTCTACTAACTCTGGGATCTGGAGAATGGTGGTTCCCTTTTCATAGCTTCACTAGGAAGTGCCCCAGTGGGGATTCTGTGGGGGGCCTCCAAAATAATCTGCATTGACTCCATGGCCCATGTCTAGGGCACACTGGTGTGAGGGTTGGGCTGAAAATTTTGGGGAGTTCTGCCCCTGTGGCTTTGCAGGGTTCAGCCTGCATGGATGCTTTCATGAGCTGGTGTTGAGTGCCAGCAGCTTTTCCTGGCACCGGGTGCAAGCTATAGGTGAATCTACCATTCTGGGGTCTGGAGTATGGTGGCCCCCTTCTCACGGCTCCGCTAGGCAGTGCCCCAGTGGGGGTTCTGTGTGGGGACTCCAACCCCACATTTCCCCTACATACTACCCTAGTAGAGGTTCTCCATGAGGGCTCTGCCCCTGCAGCAAGCTTTTGCCTGGACATCCAGGCTTTTCCATATATCCTCTGAAATCTAGGCAAAGGTTCTCAAGCCTCAGTTGTCCTACTCTGCACACACACAGGCTTAACACCACATGGAAGCTTCCAGTGCTTATGGCCTGAGCTGTATCTGGGATCCTTTGAACTGAAGCTGAAATCTGAGCAGCTGGGATGCAGGGAGCTGTGTCCTGAAGCAGTACAAGGGGCCTGGGCCTGACCCATGATATGATTCAGTCCTCCAGGCCTCCGGGCCTGTAATGGGATTTAGATCTCTAAATTGCCTTTGAGGCCTTTTTCCCATTATCTTGACTATCAGCACTTGCCTTTTAAGTTCTGCAAATTTTTCTAGCAAGTGGTTGCTCAGCAGCCCACTTGAATTTTCTACTGAAAATGGGCTTTTCTTTTCTACCACATGCCTAGGCTGCAAGTTTTAAAATGTTTATGCCCTGTTTCTCCCTTAAAAGTTCCAACTTTTGACATTTATTTGCTCACACAAATGAGTGTAGGCTGTCAGAAGCAGACAGGCCACATCCTGAATGCTTTGCTGCTTAGAAAAATTTCTTCCACCAGATACTCTAAATCATCACTCTCAAGTTCAAACTTCCACAGATCTCTAGAGTGTGGGCACAATGCATCCAAGTTCTTTTCTAAGGCATAACACACATGACCTTTGCTCCAGTTCCCAATAAGTTCCTCATTTTCATCAGACCTCATCAGCCTGGCCTTCACAGTCTGTATCACTATTAGCATTTTCGTCACAACCATTCAACCAGTCTCTAGGAAGTTTCACACTTTCCCTCATCTTCCTGTCTTCTGAGTCCTCCAAACTCTTCCAGCCTCTGCCCCACCCAGTTCCAAAGACGCTTCCACATTTGCAGGTATCTTTATAGCAAGGCCCCACTCCCTGAACAGATTTTCTGTATTAGTCCATTCTTGTATTGCTATAAAGAAATACCAAAGATTGGGTAATTTATGAATAAAAGTTTAATTGGCTCATGGTTCCACAGGCTGTACAGGAAGCATGATGCTGGCATCTGGGGAGGCCTCAGGAAACTTACAATAATGGGAGAAGGTGGAGGGGAAGAAGGTGTGTCACATGGCCTGAGCAGGAGGAAGAGAGGAGGTAGGCGCCACACACTTAAACAACCAGATCTCATGAGAACTCACTCACAATCGTAAGAATATCACCAAGGGGACGGTGCTAAACCATTCATGAGAAATCCATCCCCATAGTCCAGTCATCTTCCACCAGGGCCTGTACCCAACACTGGAGGTTACAATTCAACATGAGATTTGCTGGGGACACACTCCAAATCGGATCATACATTAATATGATTAGATTGATTTAAGAACGTTAAATTCACAACTTTCATGAATATTTTCCTCTAATTCAATCAATATTTTTTTCTAATTTAGACCCTTGTCAACTCACCGTTTCATTTAGAGTAAATGGCCAGCTCCTGACCATGGCCTGCAAGGATGGTGGAATGTCACACGGACTTGCCCTGCTTACTGCACTGACTTCACCTCTCAGCAATATTTGTTTCACTTGGTGGCAGTCACGTTGCTTCTTCTATTTCCATTTCCTTTCAAAACCTTTGTACTCTTGACTCCCCTATCTGCACTGCTCTTTCTCCACCTTTGATTAGTGACTTATCCTCCTCATTCACATCTGGAATCCAGTGCCAACCCTTCAACAGGGCTTCCCTGGGCCCCTGTTTAATGTCAGCTGCCCCCACCCATTTAGATGCGGGTCCATCGGAGCCACAGCCCTGACTTATTTTCTGCGTCGTGTTTTCACTAAGATCACCCTATGTCTTGTTGATTTCCAGGCAGTGTCTGTGGATGCCTGCTTTCCTGGTATAATTATTCTCCAAAGTGTTCTGGCTTAAATACTAAATTAATTAAATACTAAATATGGTTATCATATTTATTACTTCCAGAAATGGTCATATTTATTGATTTTTTTCACATTCTTCTTGCATTTAACTTCACTAGAATGTAAAGAACTAAAGAACAGAAGGCTGGGCATGGTGGCTCATACTTGTAATCCCAGCGCTTTGGGAGGCTGAGGCGGGTGGATCACCTGAGGTCAGGAGTTCAAGACCAGCCTGACCAACATGGTAAAACCCTGTCTCCACTAAATACAAAAAATTAGCTGGGTGTGGTAGTGCATGCCTGTAATCCCAGCTACTTGGGAGGCTGAGGCAAGAGAATCGCTTGAACCTGGGAGGCAGAGGTGGCAGTGAGCGGAGATTGCACCATTGCACTCCAGCCTGGGCAACAAGTATGAAACTCCATCTCAAAAAAAAAAAAAAAGAAGAACTAAAGAACAGAAATTTTGTGACAGGCATTTATGTAAGTACTCAGAAGACAACAGTGAATTTTAGAAAAGTAAAAACTCAATACGTATTTATTGCTATAACCAATTAAATAAAATAATTACAAATTTTCATATCATATATTTGTACACAGATGAATGAAAGGCCTTAAGTAAATTTTGGATCAGGTATCATTTCATACTTATTTGGACTCAGACATCAAATAATGTATAAGTAGGATAAACTCAAACTTGTCAGAGAAATGAGGCTGCACAGTAGCTGTCAAAGAGTACCTGAAAACAACTCTTGTTTTAAAAGGTGTCTTCCACTATGTTGCATGAACTTTCTTAAAGGGAGCAGTGACTTATACATTAATAGGTGGGATACTTGCTCCAGCTTTGTCAATTTTCTCTTTCATATATATCTGGCCTAGATATATAACAAGTTATTCTAGACAATGTACACAATATTCTTGTGAATAGTAATAATCGCCACAGTTGTGTCTTATTCAGCAAGTCAAGTGCTGAGGTACATCACAATCAAGAAAATCAGCAGCAAATTTCTATCTGTAGGAAGAGACGAATATTCACATGGAGTAAAAAAGTTTCCGTTTTTTGAAAAATCAAGCCAGAATATTTCAGGCATTTTCTACTTTGTTTCTGAGTTTGGAGAACTTTCATTGCTTGAGAAAGGAAGTGTCAAGTTGCGAGTGTGGGTCCTGGCATGGCAATGGTAGACTGGATGTTGATTTGTGCAGCACAATTTATATTCTCTATAGTAATACGAGACAGACAGACAGTAGGAGAGAGAAAGATAGAACATGTTTATTACTTATCGGTGGGGACTTACTTATCCACAGAGGTTGGCAACTGGGGGTCACAGAAAGCCCTTGTAAATGGGACCATTGTGTGAACAAAAAACAGGTAATCCTTTGATAAGTTAAATTGGAAAACAAAGCTGAGGCTGTATTTCAAGTCCCATTTGTCTGCTGGGCTTGGAAACTTTGAGCGGTACAGCATCCACATCGCTTTATATGGAAGCCCTTAGGAATGCGCACATGTTACATAGCAAAGACAATTTTATTCTTAAAGGTTCGTAAAACTGATAGAAATTAAACATTTACCTGGATAACTATATAAATCCATTTTTATTCCTTTCTCATCACAGGGATAATTTATTCACATCCATATCTTAGACACTAAGCAAAGCATTGTATAAGCATGTCATCAGGATATAGTAAATGGCCAGAGACCGTTGCTCCTGCCTTAAAAGTAAGCATGGTCCAGATAAGTTATATAATCATAGGTGTTTTTATTTTTATTTTTTGAGACAGAGTCTCACTCTGTTGCCCAGGCTGGAGTGTAGTGGGATATGACCTCAGCTTGCTGCAACCTCTGCCTCCCAGGTCCAAGCGATTCTCCTGCCTCAGCCTCTCGAGTAGCTGGGACCACAGGCGTGCACCACCATGCCTGGCTGGCCACATTTTTTTGTGTTTTAGTAGAGACAGGGTTTCACCATGTTGGCCAGGCTGGTCTCGAACTCCTGACCTCAGGTGATCTGCCTGCCTCAGCCTCCCAAAGTGCTAGAATTACAGGTGTGAGCCACCGCACCTGATCAATCATAGGCATTTTTAAAAGCAATTGAGAACCAAGAACACAGAGAAACTTAAATGAATTAAATTTCAGTAAGAGACAAGCTCTTCCAGGAAGAGAAGGGCCCATGGCTACTTTTATCCTTGATAAGTTTCTCTTTACCCCAATGTGTGGTATGATTGATGTGACCAAACTTGAACAAACAAAAAACAACTCTTATCAGTCATGTGAAGCTGACATGATAGTTTGGAATTCTGAGGATCTCCAATCACACAGCAAACCCACACCTACCCACTGAATCTTTGTTCTAGACCTTCACCGTGTGCACAGTAGCAGCAACAAAGACTGAGGGTGGGACAGGAGGGCTGACGAAGCAGCTGTGGTGCATACAACCTTTACTAATGACATGGCAGGGCCCTGCTGAAGGCCTGGGGAGTGCAGGGAAGCTGCGTGAGACCCTAAGGCACAATGGATGCAAAGTGGCAGCAAGTCAAAGGCTGTCCCTGCTACAGCAGGATGGCGCCATCTCCTAAGGCTGGCTGTCATGCATAGGGAGACCCTCAGAATTTCTCCAATGCTCAAACTGTAAATTTTGCTTAGAAGATAAAAATCTTTATCTTTCCCTCAAAGCCAGAGGAGAACTGAATATGATAAAACCTGTAACGAAGCCCAGACTCAGCCCAGTTGCAGATATCACTGATTCAGCTTCTCACTCTTTTCAAGGCAAATAGTATCTATAATATTTAATTCTCAATTATTCTTTTAATGGAGCTTACAGAATGTAATTTTTTAAGTTAAAGAGACAAAGAGGCAACAAAATGTGATCATTTTCAAGATAAATTGTCGAAAGAATCATATCCAAAGATGCAGCTTATAGTTAGCAGAGATATGCTATAAAACAATAATCATAACTATCTTACAGGATTGATGGAAAAGGTGAACAATATGTGTAAGCAGATGAAAATTTCAACAGATAAATAAAACAATAAAATTTCAGGATTGAAATAAGACATGGCAGTTTATATTTGTATGTACTTCATAAGAACCTCAAACTATATGAAGCAGATACTGATGGAAGTAAAAAAGAAATACATAAATTTATAACCTGAATCGAAGATTTTAATATCCCTCTCAGTAAGGAAGGAAACAACTCATTAAAAATAATAGGCTGGGCATAGTGGCTCATGTCTGTAATCCCAGCACTTTGAGGGGGGCCAAAGTGAGAGGATGGCTTGAGGTCAGGAGTTTAAGACCAGCCTGGACAACATAGCAAGACCCCACCTCTACAAATAATTTTTAAAAATTATCCAGGTATGGTGGCACACACCTATGGTCCCAGCTGCTCAGGAGGCTAAAGCAGGTGGATCTCCTGAGACCTGGGACGTAAAGGCTACAGTGAGCTATGATTACACCACTGCACTCCAGCCTGAGTGACAGAATGAGACCATATCTCAAAAAATTTAAAAAAATAGTAAAGATATAGAGCCTTTGAGCATTGCTATCAACCAACTTAGCCTAACACGAATAGAATAATACACACAAATACATGTATTCATAAATATTTATGACAACCAACCACATACTGGGCTCTAAAATAATTTTAATTAGTTTCAAAGAAATGAAATCATAGAAGGAATATTCTCTGATGATAAATGTGAGAAATAAACATTTCTAATACTTTATCTAGAAAATCCTAGATGCTAGGAAATTATGCAACAAAAAATCCACAGGACAAAGAAAATAATACAAAGGAAATGAGAAAATATTTTGAGCTGAATTATAATGAAAATCCAATATACAGAAATTTGTGACGTGCAGCTAAAGCAGTGCTAACAAGAAAACTTATAGTTTTGTATGCTTAGATCATTAATTTTAACTTTTATCCTTTTCTAATATAAACTTCCATGTTAGAAGCTAAGGAAAGAAAAAAATCTTAAACAAAATAAATATAATAGGGAAAATAATAAAGAGCAGAAATCAATAAAATAAACTCTAGACAAAAAACAGAGATCAATAAACTCAATTGTTAAAAAGGTGTCTAAAATTGATAAACCCCAATGTGAACATATGTCAATAGATATTAAATATTAAAATATATTTAAATTTTAAAACAAAACCTATCATTTGATCTAGTTGACTTCCCTAGTGAATTCCATCAAACAATTAAAGATATGTTAGAATTGTTGCCCATTTTTCTTTGAGAAAAGAGAGTAGGAGGTAGTTCTAAATATTTTTGTAAGTCCAGCACAATTCTGAGGTCAGATATCTGTCAGAGTCATTACTAGAAAAAAATTACAGATTTAGATTCTTTATAAACAGAGGAAGACTTCTTACCAAAAATATTAGCAGATCAGCATTAGTATTATATGAAGAATTAACATAATGTGATCACATAAAGGTTATACTGAGAATACAAAGCTAATTAAACATTTGAAAATTAGTCAATATAACTCAAGATGTAAACAAAAAGGAAAATGATCTTACGACGTTGATAATTAAATGGCTGCAGGAAATTCATTTGAAAAAATTCAACATTCAATCTTCTTAAAAACTCCCAGCAAATCAGGAGTAGAAATTCCCTCAACCAGTTAAAAGGCACCCATGCTAAACCTACAGCTAAAATCAAATTTAGTTATAAGATATTTGAATTTCTTTCTCAGATCAGAAACAAGACTTTAACTCTTACCACTTTTAATCAGCATCGTATTGGATATTCTAGCCAGTGCAATAAAGCAAGATAAATAAATAGATAAAAGTTACAGACATTGTGAGGGAAAAGCAACATTCTATATTTGCAGACAAAATGACTCTATTCACATATTACATTAAGGAATTTAAAATAGATTTCTACTATTTTAGTAAGTTCACTGTATATGTGGTCAGCATATAAAATCAATACATATATACCAGCAATGAACAATTTGATGACAAAATTTAAAATATCATTTTTTCACAGCATTGAAAACCTTCAATTCAAATACCCTGGAATGCATTTAATAAAAGATATTCAAATATTACATGCTGAAAACCACAAAAATTGCTGAAAAAAATTAAAGGTATCTAAATATAGGAGTAATAGATCATAGATTGAAGGATTTGATATTGCTAAGAGAGTAATTCTCCCAAAATTGATACATAGGCTTGATACAATCTACATGAATATTCCAGAAGGCTTTTTGTTTTGGTAGAAATTCATAACATGATTCTAAAATTTTTATGTGAGTGGGAAATATTTCTAAAAATATGAAAGTTGGACTTAACTACCCAATTTCAACACTTACTATAAATGTAAAATAATAAGGACAGTATCGTGCTGACATAAGGATATATGATACATTAATGGAACAGGGAGTTCAGAAATACCCCACTGAGCCAATGTAATTAATGCCGCAAGAAAAGCCTTTCAACAAATTGTGTTGGAAGCACTCTCTAGTAATATGCAAAAAAAGATGAACCTTGGTTCTTACATTGCTCTGCATGCAAAAATTAGTACAATATGGATTATAAACATGAAATCAATAGCTAGAACTATAAATGTTTGGGAGAAAAAATTAGAAGAAAATCTTTGCAACCTTAGGGTAGGCAAAGATTTCATGCATAAGGTGTGTATCAAAAACGCTATCCTTACAAATAAGAAAGTATTACGTTGACCTTTGTCAACTTATCATCATAAAAACATATAAAGAAAATCAATAGAGATGCCACAAACTGGGAGAAAATGTTCACATTACATATTTCTGAACAATGCTTGTACCCAGATTACATAAAAACTTCAACAAGTCAATAATTTATAAAACAACAACAACAACAACAAAAAAACTAAAGAAAGCAAGCACAAAAGATTTGAGCAGTTTACCAAAGAAGATATATGAATGTCCAACATAGATATCATTAGCTGTTTAGAGAAGTGCAAATTAAACCAATCGGTCAGATATTTACACCCGGTAGAATGGCTGAAATAAAATGACAAAACAAAATTGGAAATCTGGAATGAAATAGTACAACTACCTTGAAAAAGGATTTGATAGTTTCTTATAAAGATACCTCCATTCTGTGACCGAATAGTTCTACTCTTAGGTTTTAACCCAATGAAAATGAATTTTATGTCCACAAAAGCCTGGCAGCAAGAACAGGACACATTGCAGTATATACAAAGAAATGCTGCTCAGCAGTTTAAAAGGACACTTGCTAAAACACGTGACAACATGAAACAGTCTTAAGAACATTGAGTTAAGGAAGCCAGGTACATAGGAATATTTATTTTAAGATTTCATTTATATAAAGTTTATAAAAGGGTAAAAATAGATGATGATATAAACAGGACAGTTGTTTTCTTTGGTGGGTGAATTTATGGGAAGAGAATCTTTTTGAAATTATGGTAAAGTTCTGTGTTTTAATTTTCTTGGTGATTTATACAATTTTTAATTTATACAGATTTATGCAATTGCCAAACTCAGTGGACAATATACTGAGATGGGTGTATTTTAATGTATGAAAATTATGCCTCAATAAAACAGAATGAAGCAATTATGAAAATGATGTAATTTTCAACAAGAAATGTTAGTACAGTCTTTGTAAGCACATGCCATTTAATAATGATCTATGCAGAATGCTTTACTAAGCACTTTCATGTTAATGTTCCAACTTAATTTCACAATCAATGCATCACATTGTGATATTGTTCCCAAATTGAGAGGATCAATGGCCTACTATTGCCTCTTAGTTTAATGCTTCCCCAAGAAACAACAGTTGCTTTGTTGTTACATAATCCTTATCTCAGAAAACTGCCGCTGTGGGTAACTTGTTGCTGAGATCTCTGGTTTACCTATGAATGACAGCTTTTAATGTAGGATTATATTTTTATTTCAATTCATGCAATTGGAATTCTGACCTAGATCAGATTCACTCAATTATCCAAGTTCCAATATTTTCTTTGCCTTTATCAATGGGTGTTTGGAGCACCATCATACCCCACACCCTTCCCCTATCCCATGGTCTGGGGCAGGTGCTTCAATATGCACCGAGGGCACCACAAGCTTCCCAGGATCGTAATGCCCATCACATCAAACAGTACTTTCCTATTTATATGTCTGCTTCTATCCATCTTAGTCCCAGAGCTTTTCTGTTTGTGGGTAGAGAAGAAGTGATTTCTTATTCATCTGGTATCCTAGTGCTTATTATAGTGTCTGGGATTCAAGAATCAGTCAATAAATATTTACTGAATGACTGAACAAATGGGGCAAATGCCTCAGGAGAGACAGTCATCTTCTGGTCTGCCATATCTCACCAAAACCACAACGAATCATTGATTAATAAATTGTCTGGAAATAGTGCTCTCTTACGACGGACTTGATAATATTTTCATAGTAATATTTTTGTTGTGCTATCAAGTGCAGCTTGTTCAACTTTGATGGCACATCTTCTGAAAAGCTTTTCCTGAGACCTGTCCTTCCCAACCAGCCCCAGTCAGACGTAGACAGTGCTCCTCTGTGTGCTAAGGGTACCCTGCATTCATCTATCGTTGACCTTATCAGACTGAATAGAACTTGTTTGCTTCTCTGTCACTATATTGTATAGGACAGAGATTTTATCTGTTTTGTTTGTTGTACAGTCTCTAGCACTTTGGAGAGTTATTGTCTCATTGTAGTTACTCAGTAAAGATTGTTGAATGAATAAGGTTAATTTTATTGATTAAACATTCAATTAATGAATGTTTGAAACAACCCCTAAGATAAGAACCCAAACCATTCATTAATTGAATTCAATAATTCATTCAGCTCTGCAAACATAAAACATGTATACCCACACATATATTTAAACTTACCCATCTTTTTTATTGATTGTAATTTTTGTGTCTTATTTAATAATTCCCTCTTTATTCCAAAGAATTAATTGTCCTACATTTTTCTTCCAAGGTTTTAGGGTTTCCTTTTTACATATTGATACTTAGTTCGTCAATAAATGATTGTTATTTACGGTGTGACATGGTATCAATTTTTTCCATATGCATAATTAATTTCCTCAGCACTATTTGGTGAATAGTTGAGCATTTCTCCTCCAGTTTGTAATGTCATTTATCGAGGTTCTGTATGTGACTAGATCTTTTCTACTATCTATGTTGGCATTAAAACCGTTGTGTTTTAATTACTGAAGTTTTATAATAAATCTTTATACCTGGTCATATTTTGTTTTGCTCAATTTCTTCTCTCTTGATTTTATTGCTAGAAGTTTCAAAAAAGCATATTTTTTGTTTTATTAAGCTCATTTTTTTCTTTTAAATTTTATTCATTATCCATATGTCTGCTGTATTTTTAAAGCTTATTCTGACAAGGTTTTGTCTTCTTGAGAAACTTATTTTCAGTATTTCTCTTTTGTTAATACACAAATTTCCCTTGTTGGTCCTACTTTAGATGGCTATAATGTGGTACAATTCTTGTTATTCAGTTTTAAATGTCTCATAGTTTTCTATGTGAATAACTTATTAATTCATGAGTTATTTAGGATGGTCCATTTTTAAGTCCATGTTTGTTGCTGATTTCTAATTACTGGAAGTTTTGCCCTGAGAATCTGATCTGAAGGTGTGTCAGTTACAGTCCTGACAGGAAACAGATGCCACATTCCAATGGAGTAATTAAGGAAAGTTTAATGAAGGGCCTATTTACTAATGTGTGAACAGGGTTACAGGAAACCAAGAAGGGATCGCTGAAGCACTCCTAACCTACCAATGGTTGGGAGTCGTTACCCCCGTCAGGACTGAAGAGCTAAAGGGGAGAAAAGTTGACCAGAATGCAGAGATAGCAGCTGTTGTGGTAAGAAAGAGGTTGTGGCATTGGAAGGGAAACTTATTTAACCTGTGGCAACCCATTGTGGAAGAATCCAGGGAATAAATGCTTGATTTCACCCTCTCCCCCAAGCCAATCTCCTGCCAGTAATTCCCGTGAATCTAAACAAGAAGACGGCTGGCAAGGGAGCCATCGGGAAGTCCGTAAACTTAAGCCTCCTCGGGTACAAAGCAGATTAAAGAAAGCCAGAAGATGGATTTGGATGGTATTTTGAAAGTGTCCAGAACAGTTCATTCCTGTTGTCCCCTCAAAATCTCTCTTGTCCATCTTTTGTTCAAGTTAAAAGAAAGTGTTCTCGGCCGGGCGCGGTGGCTCAAGCCTGTAATCCCAGCACTTTGGGAGGCCGAGGCGGGCGGATCACGAGGTCAGGAGATCGAGACCATCCTGGCTAACACGGTGAAACCCCGTCTCTACTAAAAAAATACAAAAAACTAGCCGGGCGAGGTGGCGGGCGCCTGTAGTCCCAGCTACTTGGGAGGCTGAGGCAGGAGAATGGCGTAAACCCGGGAGGCGGAGTTTGCAGTGAGCTGAGATCTGGCCACTGCACTCCAGCCTGGGTGACAGAGCGAGACTCCTTCTCAAAAAATAAAAAAATAAAAAAAATAAAAAGAGAAAGTGTTCTCAACACAGGAGGCAACAAAGCCTCATAAGCGCCTTGTGTATGGAGTGCTGTCAGTACCCGAAACCTCAAATATTAGCCACAACAGTCTTCTCTGGATAGTGGGGGGTAGCTAGGGAGAAAATGAGCGATGACCTAGCATACAGCATAGCGACATACATCCCTGATTCTGTAGTTGGTCATGATGCCTGAGTTAATCATTACAATGGCCAGTTCCCAGGATTCCTTTCATATTCCCTTTGTGCTTTTACAGCTGCTTAGCTGGTTTGGGTTCTTATCTTAGGGGTTGTTTCAAACATTCATTAATGGATTATCCAAATTTTTGGTGTTCCCATTTGTATTGGGTTGTTGCATCTTTCCGTTGACCAGCGCTGTTGTGTAAGGGAGTTACAAGTCACCCAGTAGCTCTCCTGAGTTAAGACCTAGTCCTCCTTGCCCCTGTTGGGTGGCAATGGTGGCAATAGCTTGGTTGGGCAGACCTTTTATCTAGGCTTGGTAATCCTTCTAGTCCACAACATCTAGGGTTTCTCTTATCATCAAAGTTATATTGCTCAGATTCCACTTCATCATAATTATTTTTCCTTTGACACTAGGACCAACTTATCCCCAAAGGCAAGAAACAGTATCTTGAGGAGTTTACTCGTGGTAATAATAAAAGAGTCCATCCCATTTTTATCAAACATCTGCTTCTGGGCGTTGAGATACGTGGAATAAGATCAGTGGGTTCCATGGGCAGAAGCCTCTTGCTTCACTTCCTTTGATATAATAAGGATGCCTTATCAAAGGTGAAATTCTGTGAATGGCATTGCCATGAAGAAGACATTTGCTAAGTTCACCAATGATGGTGGTGTAGATACATTGTGGGTAGCAAAGGCAAATCCATGTCCAGAGTTGGGCCTCTCCCTGGGATGGGGCACAGCAACACCTGCCGTGCTGGAGAGAGGCTGGAATAATTAACCTGCCCCCAAGCACTGCCCTGTTCTGTGGAAAATGGTGCCAAATCAGAGGCTCAGTGCTGGCCTCTGCTCTTGGAAGGTTGGACAGTTAGTGAGGCAGGCATGGTGGAGAGAAACCCCCATTTCTGTGCATATGCATGCTATTCAATGCTGTTGTCACAACTGCTTTATTTGTGTCCTTTAGACCAGCAGTCTCCAACCTTCTTGGAAACAGGGACTGATTTCATGGAAGACAATTTTTCCATGGACCGGGGGAATGGGGGGATGGTTTGGGGATGATTCAAGTGCATTACATTTATTGTGCACTTCATTTCTATTATTGTCACATTGTAATGTGTAATGAAGTAACCACACAACTCACCATAATGGAGAATCAGTGGGAGCCTGAGCTTGTTTTCCTGCAACTAGATGGTCCTGTCTGGGAGTGATGGGAGACAATGACAGGCCATCAGGCATTAGATTCTCATAAGGAGCACACAACCTAGCTCCCTTGCATACACTGTTCACACAATAGCGTTCACACTCCTATGAGAATCTAATGCCACTGCTGACCTGACAGCAGGTGGAGCTCAGGCGGTAACGTGAGCAGTGAGGAACAGCTATAAATACAGATGAAGCTTTGATTTTATTGCTAGAAGTTTCAAAAAAGCATATTTTTTGTTTTATTAAGCTCACTTGCCCGCCATTCACCTCCTGCTGTGTGACCTGGTTCCTAATAGGCCACAAACCAGTACTGGTCCATGGCCTGGGGGTTGGGGACCCCTGCTTTGGACCAATGCACAGGTGGCTGGAGGAGACACTAATATTTGCCACATGGGTTATCTTTTCAACTTGATTATTGGAAGCCTGTGTCTCACTGGATGGTCTCTGGGTGGGTGGGGGCAGTTGTAGGGGAAACAAGTATCTTCCTAACTATGACAACTCCAAGAGCTAGTTATCTATATACTTTTTTTTTCAGACTACTTTGTCGTCCATCTTCCAAACTTGTTATTTTTAAGTTTTTGGGCAGTGGTCCAATATGATAGCCCATGCCAATGAATCAAGATCGTTCTGGGTAACTCAGGCCATCTCTCATTCCACAGAAATCCACAGTCTGATTTATTTCCTGGATTCTGCTCCCTGGAAGGATTTTTCTCTACTACTGTCTTTTAGAGTTATCCCTGTGTGGAGCTACAATACACTTTTGACTGGTTATGTGTGTATTATGCAAAGTCATCTGTAATCAGTACTATACTTTTGGTTAATTCATAAGAAACCCCTATGAGGCCACAGACATATGTTAAGGACAAAATATAGACACAGCAACAGGCAATGGTACCAGATGAGTGAACTACCCAGCTACTTGTGTAATTTACTTAGGCCTGTTCTAATATAAGCTGTTTCCAATGTATATGTGAATACTACAATTAATATCTGATTTTATGACTTGGTAGATCAGAAAAAACACAGTTGATGGGCAGTTTAAATTGCACAGTCACTTGGTATCTTACGGTCAAGCATTAACTTTCTGCCAGGATCAAGAGGAGGCCAGGACCTGCTTATCAAACGGAGGATACTTGCTGGCAGAAGAGGGCCCAGCTTCATTCCAGAACCCAGGGGACCTATGCAGTGACTTGTCAAAGTCACTATAGAATATCTCATCTGTCTTACACACAGGAAATGCTATTGTATGTGTTAAAGCAGAAGCCCTAAGGGACAAGACAGCTTGAACTACTTCCTGAACCTTCTTTCTCTTTGCTCCCTCCACTTTCCACATGGGCAATCTTGGAGGTTAGCCAGTAATTATAATATAGAGGCATGCTGAAATATCCTGTATGTGTCCTTCAAAATGCATGGTCTGTCAAAGGTTATGTACTTTTTTGACATCAATGCTACAAAGTGTTACGGAATATCTCTCACTTCAGAGGAGCTACTCTAACATACCTGAGACCGCCGGCTCTCTGGAAAACTTTATCGCTGTGGTAGATTCCCAAGTATTTGTGAACGTTTTCTGTCACCTTCTTTGACACTTGCTCCTTCTCCTCATCAGATTCATTTAGCAAAATGTTATTGACATACTGGGATGCTTGTGGGATGTGAAGATATTCCAGTTCTCTCTGATTTGTCTTATGATCAAAACAAGAGAGTTAGCATAACTGTGAGATGAGATCGTGAAGGTGTACTGATGCTCCTGCCACATGAGGGCGAATGGTTTCCGAGAATCTTTCCTGATAGAAATGCAGAAACATTATACACCAAGTCAACGGCCGCATCGGGGTGGCAGGGCCATGTTGGTTTGTTTCAGTAAAGATACCACACATGGAGCCACAGCTACATAGCATTAACCCCAAGGAATCTTGGGGAATTACTGCAGTCATTCCCCAAGATTCAACTGGTTTTTGCATCATATAAACAGGCCAGGCAGATAGGCATGTGCAATTATTCTTACCCTACAGGTTCAATGCTGTTGTCACAACTACCTTATTTGTGTTTAGGATTGTGCTAGCATCAATCCCTAAAGTGCCCCCAGGTATGTGGTATTGCTTTTGGTGGAGAGAATGTGGTTCTAGGGGCTCTCACTTGACTTTTTCTACCACGATAGTCTTCACTCCACAGTTCAGTGTAGGGATCCCACCAGTTACTAAGCATAACCTACTTTCAATACATGTTCTGAGGCTGGGGAAATAAACACAGAATGTGCCTGTTATTCCATGGGGCTCACTGTAATATGGAGTCAAGCTGAGAATATCTGTGGCCCACTTCCATAAGCCCACCTGTGGGAACATTATTTTTAGCTTATCTGAGAATTAGCATTAGTTTAGGGCCAGAATATGATAACCTTCAGAAGACTCTCTGTCTTTTCTTTTGGTCACTAAACAGCCATTGCCACAAAGTGGTTTCAAATTCCATTTGTGAGGCTTACCGTGGTGACCGTGGCCAGGGGGACAGGGGTGGATTCCCAGTATATTCCTTTGAGCACAAACATACATGAGGCCAAGAGAGGCAACAGAGAGGTACCAGAGTGCATGTGGCTTAACCCAACATCTCAGCTATCAGCGTCCTCAGCTCTGCGCCTTTACTAGCCCAGCAAAGGGGTCTGACATTTCGGGGGGTGGGGGGGGGCGCTCCTTCTCCTCCCTGCACTGAAAAAAGTGTCTGCCAGCCCCATGCAGGTGCTTTGGGCATTTATGAGAACAGGTGGACAAGGAGAGAGATGAACAGGACTAGAACAAGAAGAAGAAGAAGGAAAGAACATAGCGAGAGGAGCTATGTTCAGAATAAAGAACTGAGAAGAAGGAAGGACAGGGCAGGTAGAGACTTAGAGGAGGCAGAGAAGCAGTAGAAAGAACAGGTGTTATTTCGCTTGTTTTAGAAAGTAGGAGAGGAACGAAGGGAACAGTATCCGGGGGGAAAAGATAAGGGCTAATTTTGGAGCAGGTAAAAGGGGACGTGAGACACGTTGCTGGGTATTAGATGTTAGCCTGTCTCTAATAACCTTTTAGGCTTGCCAGTGAAAAGTGAAATTCCATTTTAGTTATTTTTTCTCCTGCTTGGACAATATTTTTAAAATTATCTGTGCTGGAGCTCTTGCGGTGTGAATCAAATGGATTGCGGCTTCAACAGGGATCCATAAGCTCCTGACCCCAGACTCTCCTGGAGACAAGGTCTCTGCACTGCAGGGAGGGGTCGGAGGCAGTCACCTCGCTCGGCGACAGGCAGCTCAGCGTCACCAAGTGAAAATTAGGATCAGAAAAAGGATGCTGCATTCCAGGGCCAAACGCTGCAGACGTCTCTGTTATGCTCACGGTTTGTCTTCCCTCCACTTTTACTTGCCAAAGAACAGGGAAGAGATATCTTTTTTCCCTTTTTCTGGGTTGATACAGAGAGAGTGGCACTGACAGGCTCACCCTTCTGTAGAGCCTCACATTGGCCACGAGGAGGCAGTGTTGTCTGCCGCTCGAACTTGGCTGCCCAGGTGAGAAGGTCTCATTGTGGGAACTGGAAGGGAAGCCTGGGATTCGAGATTATTATCAAAAAAAAAAAAAAAAAAAAAAAAAAAAAAAAAAAAAAAGGGAAAAGGTGGGGGGGGAGAAAAAGGCCAGGGAACTAGGATCCGAGGTAAGCCCCCGTGGCAAGTGTGAAGACAGAGCAAGACAGAGACAGATGAAATAAGGGGTTTCTTGAAGAGTTCTGATGTACAGGTTACCTCCAACACTAGTGAATTCCCATCTCCACTAGAATTTTGGCAGAGACGACATGATCCCCTGTCAGGCGGGTGTAGGAGGAAATCTACCTCAAGAGGCTGATTTACCAGGAAACGTCTGACGTTCAATGGCTTTGTCGAATGAGTTCCATCAGGCAGGGGCCACTGCCTCTTCATCTTTCTTCCAGCACCTGGTGTGTGTCCACCTTCCAAGAAGGTTTGTCAAGTGAATGATTTAGTAAAGCTTCTGACCGTTGTGGAGATGGTATATTTGAAGGCACAGAGCCTAGGTCTTCATATCAGTCCTGCAACCTTAGCTGGGTGTCCTTGAGAAATAATTTCTTCTGTCTGAGCCTCAACTCTCTGTGTATAATATCCTACACAGATATAAAATCTAATTCTCCTGAATGCTAGGCTGCAGGATATATGTTTTTGAAGGGATAAAATGGTTATGAATAAGAAATACAGTTTATTCTTTTGCTATTTTGGACTTCTTAGGGTGAAGTAAATTTCATACGTGGAGGTTCTTAGAGACTTGCCTAAGAAACTCCAAGGGGTCGAGGTGGGGAGTGGGTTAAAGTAACTGTTGTCTGAGCAAGGAACACAAAACAGCTAGAGAGCCTGTCGACTTGACTTATGCCCTGGACAGCTGCCTTCATGGTTCGAGAGGAGATTCTCCTGCTGCCCTGTCAGAAGGACGGTAATATGGGTGGCTGCGTTGCTGTTGAACCTCCCAAATTCTCCCTGATGGGCCTCAGGCCATTGCAACGCTAGATTGTAAGAATCTTGGAGGCAGATCTTACGTTTCATCCAGCCAGCAACTCTTGCTCAATCTGCTCTGCAAATTCCTTGTACGCTTGACTAAGATTTTCCAGAGATGTGTCTTCTGGGTACAGACACCCTGACAACCTCTCCATATACGGTAAAATGTGTGTGTTTGCATCACCAAACATGAATCTTATATTTTCATTTAATCTTCATCTGTTCTTTCTCTGGGGGCCACTGATCGAGTCACTCCATCCAAGTCAGAAGCACCACCACATGCACCTGGAACTTTTGGACTCCATTTCATTTTCTGCTCCACTGTGACTATTTTAATAACTTCATATCTTCATTTTATGGGGGGGGGGGGCGTCTGGAATGTTGGAATTGCTTCTAAGGCATTTTATTACCCTCTATTATGACTTTCCTCACTCCTCCAAAGTCGTGTGAGCTCACTGAAATATCTTGGTATGCCCAGTGTCTTTCATTGTGTGATACCTAGAGCACTCAAATAAACGTTTGTGAAATAATGAGATATAGGAATGGCCTCTAAGCTCTGCAGCCAAGGAGAAGATTGCCACCCATGAAAACCAACTCAGTCAGGGAGGCTTGCCGTTTGGCTTTCTGGGAGACGCATGCAAATGCCTACTTTAAGGAACACAGATGTTTGTATGAGCACAGGCTTCCGTGAAATCACCTCTTAATACGTGTAAAATTTTAATGAACGTAATCTCAGCCTTGTAGGTAGGCAGAGCGAATAGTACTTTTCTAAGGGTTTAGTTGCAAGATGAGAAAATTGAACCTTAGAGGGGTTAACTGCTGGCCAGGGTCACGTAGCTAATACATTATTGTGTTGTGCAAGAAATTGCATCTCTCAGCTTTGACTGCGTTGCCCTTTCTCCATTGTGCCTCATGTCTCATGACTTGTGGAGTGAACGACTGGTGGATACCAGCTGGTAGATGTTTATAATGTGTGTCTCTGACCTCTGCCTCAATAATTGTGCAGATGCTTTGAATTTGAGCTGAAGGAAGATAAGCGTTAACTGGTGAAGTTAAGTGGTTTAAAATGCATTTTGAGATATTTAACCCAGACATGAATTACTGACAGGTAAATACAATGAATATGGAGAAACCTCTTCTCTGCCAGTGAATAACACATTGCTTTTGGGCAAGTAGGTATATTCAAGGAGATTGTCTTTCCCAGCTACACTTAAAAAGTTTAGCACATGAATAATTGAGCAACTTCCTGGCACACTCAATATTTATTTGTAAGCCTGCTCTGGGCAGAAAAAGAGAAAAAATATTTTGAAGGCAAGTTTTGCATTAGCTAGGAGTTTATTTGTTTGCCAGAAGATTACATAATTCTATTTGCAAAGAAGCATATTGGTATGTCTTACTATTTTCTTGTTGATATATTGATGTAGTATATTAGACAAATTAGAAAGGAGAAGGGTAAAAATCTGCCTCGTTGTGTACATGTGTGGGCTGCAGAAGATTAGAATACAACTTGCAGGATCTGTTTGCCCATCCATTATGATCATTATTGCACTCTTCAATCTTCTATTGTGGGTAGAATTTTTTTTTTTCCTGTTTCTTCTCTCCAGCAAGCCTGGCAGCGAGGCCAGCAGGGAACACAGAGCTTTACACAGAGTAGATGCTCAGTGACTGTTGCGTGAATTTTTCTTTTTAAAATGCTTGTCACATCATCTTTATGAAATGTAAGTTCCGTGCATGTGAAGGAGCAGATAGTGTTGCATCTGTCCACAGCCTGAGGGCGGGTGATGGGGGAGGTGCTGGGGAGTCCCATTCGTAGAAAGCTAGTACTGCCTGCTTCTGTTAGTTCTTGGGTCTAATGAGGAGCTAAGGTCGAACTTGTGTGAGGAGGAGAGTGGTTTTGGTAACATTAATCAAAAGACAGAATTCTGGGCGAGTCAACACTGGCAGTCTGGGAAATGAACTCAGAATGTCGGATAAACAATGTGTCTTATTTAGACCCGGAAGTCTCCCTGATTGTGCATTCATTTCTTCATTCGCTGAATGAATAGTTTTTAAACTCCTTTTATGTGCCGGGAACTGTTCTAGGTGTAGAAATACACCCGGGAGCAAAAGAAACAAAAATCTGTGCCCTCTGGGTCTTACACTCTACTGGAGAAAATGGAACAAAAACAATACCAGGAGCATGTGACATCATAAGAGTGGAGACTGTATAAACAGTCACTTTGGGAGGCTGAGGCTGGTGGAACACCTGAGGTCAGGAGATGGACCAGCCTGGTCAGCATGGCAAAACCCTGTCTCTACTAAAAATACAAAAAATTAGCTGGGCATGGTGGTGGGTGGCTGTAATCCCAGCTACTTGGGAGGCTAAGGCAGGAGAATGGCATGAACTTGGGAGGCAGAGCTTGCAGTGAGCCAAGATCGCACAACTGCACTCCAGCCTGGGCAACAGAGCAAGATTCTGTCTCAAAAAAAAAAAAGATTGACTGTAAGATGCAGCTCGTTTCTCATGGACTGGAGACATTTGTGAAACAGGGGCAGGATTCTGCGGTTACCTTTCCAGCTGGGAATTTGACATAACTAAGCCTTCCCAGGACTATATTCCTCAGAGGAAGAAGCAATCAGAATTGCTGCATATATTTAAACATTCATTATCAAAAATAAACCTGCTGCATTTAAATAGCTTTAACCCAATGGAAGTTATTTGTTTCTCACAGGAGGGCATCAAAACAGAGATCTGGTGTTAACTCAGGGCTTTGCCAAGCAAATATAAACAACAAAGTTTGGACGTAAGAGAATGCTTGGCTATGCTTTGCTTTGCCAACACTTACTTCCCTCTCCCTCTCATTTTGTATCTTTGTATTTATCATCTCTCTCCCCCTCTTTCTCCCTGGTCCCCCCGCCATGATCTGTGTCTTGCATGCTATTGCTGCCTCATAGGTTTCCATCAGAAAAGTCAATGCTTGATTCATGGTGCGAGTGTTATTTCCAGTTATGTAAATATTGGTGCGTTTGCCTTTTCCCTCTATTCTGAATGGTCAGATTTTTTTAGAAGCATGGCAGATTGAGAGACAGAATAGGAGGCAGGTTTTCCTGTCAATCATGTTTTCTAAAATAAGTTTTGCTGCTATTTATTCCTCTACCCTCCTTCCTGTTTTTGCCTTCTAAGTCCTCTCTGCATATGTGTGGGGGTGGGTAGAGGGGACTGAATTATAGAGATGCATCAGTGTGCTTTCTTGCTCTAAGGCTGGACCATTTGGTTCAGGCACAGGCAGGGCTGTGGGAGACAGAAGAGGGGGTTTACTTTCCTGCCCCCCACCCTTGATTCCTGGTTCTAGAGGCATCCCTTGTCTCCATAGCTTCAGCCTTGGTGAGTGTCCCCTTTACTGCTCCAGCTCTTCCAGGATGCTCTGGTTCCTCTTTGTATACCATTGGGCCTAGGAAGGGCCCCACCTTTTTCATTGCTAATAGTTGCTGAGTGCTTCAACATCCTTGTGCCTATCCCTTATTGGAAATTCTCTCTAGAATTCCATTTGAACAGACTTCTTTTTCCAGCTGGGTCCTGACAGATATTGTAAATCTATTGTAAATCTAAATAGATTTACAGCTACTATAAAACTATTTAAATAAAATGTTGATGAAAACATTACTATTTTGAAAAAAACCCCACAATTTAAAGAAAAAAAAACCATGAAGATATAATTTAGATACTATGTTTTCCTTAATCATCTTAAATTATTGCCTCCATGAACCCTATTTTTCTTCCAGCTTCAAGGGGTCACTTCTTTAAAATCACGCTTAGTTCTTCAATTTCAGGTTAGAAATCCTTCTCAAAGGATCTCTTTGACCCGCAGGCATCTCAGCTTCAGAGTGAGCTGAGCAGAGAGACGCACGCCTGTAACAGTAGAAAGGGCAACTGGGGAAGGAGTCCGGGTGGGGAGCAACAAACTTCCACCTCGGGGAAAACATCACTGAGCAGCTGACACTGAACGGCCTTGCAGGATGCCTAGGATGAGGGTGAGACACAGCAGGTGTCTTTCACTTGTGACAATCTCAGCCCTCGTGCAACTGGAGAAAAGACAGGTAGAGTTCAGGGTATTTGGGGAACATGAGTAGTGTGGTGAAATTGAAGCTGGGTGGGAGGGTGGGGGCCGTGGGCGCGCCAGCTCGGGGAGGCTGAGGTCACCCCTCGCCATCGCCCAAATTCACAGCCTGCTATTAAGGCAATTTTCCAAAGGTTCTACTTCCCCCCTTCTTTGAGAATGCCATTTACTCTTCCTTTCTTATTGAATGGGGTAAGAAATATTCTCTCTCTGTCAGTGTGATAGCTGCTATTAAGAAAAAAATGATCTGAAGGAAATGATTTTCACCTTTTTTGTGAAAAAAAAGGCATCAAGGTACAATTTAGGTATTTACCGTACAAAATCTACAATTTAGAAAAGATACATTTTGACCTTTTCTTATTTTAATTCTTTGTCTTTTAAATTGTAGAGTTTGGATTACTCCTAAAAATGTAAATAATGATTACACTAAGATGATTCTGCTTTTCAGCACACACTCCTGCTTGAGTTTCAACATTAAGTTCTCATGCATCTATTTGCTTGAGGGTTGGAACAGATTTTAGGAAGAACATTTGAAGGCTCAAAAATGATTTCATTGCAACCTCTTTGTCTTCTGACCTCCTCTGTTTATCTCATTTCTCCCTTCCCTTCCTTGCTTGTTTTCAGGTTCCTTTATTGCTTCTCTTCTACAAATCCTCACCTTTCCACACACTTTTACCCCCAAGTGGGGCACTTGTCCTATGGGGCCCCCAGGAATGGAAAGACTTGAGCCCAGTGCCCTCCACTTGGCTTCACCAGCCTTCTCTAAGTGCGCCCTTGGCCAGGGATTTTCCCGGGATTATGGTGGCACTGGAAATAGAAAAATGGGCGATGTAAGGGAAGATGCTATTCGTGACAGGGCCTGAGCACTGAGTAAAGAGATGGGAAAGATTTACAGTTGACTCTGAGTTTGTAAGCCTGAGAAATGGGAGCAAGGAGGATCATTTGAGAGAAGGAGAGGTGAGAAGGATGAGGAGAGGAGAACTCAAGAGGATGGGAGGATGTTTGGAAAAACGTTGTGATAAAATGCATATGCTCATGGAAAATGGCATGATGGTCGTCCCATTAGCATGAGTCACCTGCATGTCTTGTGGGAGGGAAAGAGGCAGCAGAAAAAGGAAGCCATCCAGGCTTGATTCCTGGGACCTGTGGGGAAGCACAGTGGGGGTGCTGGTGACCTTAAAGTTCTAGTCCCTAGATGACAGAGAATGGTAGGAAATTGGTGAACGTAGGCTTTGTTCCAGAAATTATTCTAGAAAAATTGATGTAAATGCAAACTTTGATAATGGTACTGTATTAGTTCATTCTCATGCTGCTATTAAAGACATACTGAGCCTAGGTAATTTATAAAGGAAAGAGGTTTTCTTATTTTCACAGTTCAGCATGGCTGGGGAGGCCTCAGGAAATTAACAATCATGGCAGAAAGGGAAGCAAACACGTCCTTCTTCACATGGCAGCAGCAAGGAGAAGTGGTGAGCATAAGTGGGAAAAGTTCCTCATGAGCCCTCACTCACTGTCAGGAGAACAGCAGCATGGGGATAACCGGATAACCACCCTCATGATTCAGTGACTCCCACTGGGTCCCTCCCACGACACGTGGGGATGGTGGGAACTACAGGGTGAGATTTGGGTGGTGACGCAGCCAGACCATATCAGGTACCATGTGAACTATGTGAGTTCCATTTTACAGAGGAGAAAACTGATGCTCATAAGTATCTTGCCCAATGCCATATGGCTATCAAGTGTTAGAACTAGAATTTGAAAATAAATATGACAAACTGACAAGTTTCTGCCCTTTTTAAGAAGCTATGTTGCTTATCTGGGAGGTCCTGGGCACTTGGCTGGAGACACATAGGGCCTCTTGGCATGGATAGGCATGAGGTTTTGTCACTTTGCTCCTCCTGTCCCCACACCAACCACTCCCACCCCAAGAAATATTTGTTCAGTGCCCATTATGGGCCAGACTCAGGAATGTGGCCATGAACCGGGGGTTCTCTGCCCTCACTAAACTTCCTTTTTAGGGAGGAGCTTCAAAATAAATAAGGTAAACAAACTAGATAATTTAAGACATGGTGAGTGCTCTGAAGAAAGTGCAAGATGGAGACGCAGTACAGAGGGGAATCAGGTTAGTCACTTAGGATAGCTCAGAAAGGGCTTCCTGAGGGTGTGACTTTTGAACCAAGACCTCAGTGATGATGGAGACTCACCGATGGGAAGACCTGGGGAAGGGCTTCTCCAGGGAAGCTCGGGGGCAGGTTCTAGAAGGGAGGCAGGGCTGACTGGGCTTGGGGACATGCTGTGTGTGAGGAAGCAGTGGTTTTCTTCCTAACCTTTATAGGGTCCTACCTGTCTTGACTCTCGCCAGCTTCTTACCTACAAACAACCGGATGCAATGGGTCCTACTTACCCTCTAGGGAGAAAAGATCATGCAAGCTGCTCTTTGCTATCATTTAGAATTGTAGACTTTTTCTTTATTGCAGAGCACTGTGTTAACCAGGCTAGGGGTGGGGGACACAGAAACTCTGAAGTCACCAGGAAAACTTCACAGCAAGCCTCTGACTGTGACTATTCCCTGCCTTCGTCTGGCAGAAAGGACTCTATGTAGCTGCCCCCATACTTGGCCAGACGTGAAGAGTTCTTTCTGCCCTCTGTATCTGTCCTCGATCCTCCCTCTCGCTCGTTCTCTTCTCCTGGAATGGGTTCCGGCCACATTGTGCCTCCTGCTCTGGTCTTTTTCCTTCTTCCTGCTTCCCAAGTTTACACCAGGCTACTTATTAACACAGGACCAGGTGTGTTATAAGCATCAGTGTGTATTGTGTGTGTGGAAGAGCTTCAGTGGAGCACCTGAGAAAAACAAAAAACCAACCTTGCAGGTATTAACCACAATAGCTCCAGTCTGGGACTCCAGCAGACTGAGGCCTGAGCACACTCACTCTTTTTCAGTGAAGGAGCCAGGACGTTGCCGAGTGCTGTGAAAATGTCCTTTCGGTGTTCCAACACCTTATAAGAGCTTGCTTATTTCCCCAGTACAGAAATTCACGGTGATCGTAAAAATTAGGAAAACACAGAAAAGTAGTTCAAGTAGCCACTGGTAATTGCAGTTAGTATTATGTTTACTTTTTAATAAAAGTCAGATGAAATAATGAGATGGAATTACGTAAGAATATTAAAAGGTAAAGCACGGCAAAAATTAGTCTAACCATCATTTTATGGCTGTACAGTAATCCTATAAGGTGGATAAATCATAGTTTTTTAAAGATCTACCCTACTGGTGTATATTTAAATTCTAGCCAATTTTTCCAAAAAAATGTAATAAGCAACTGTGTGCATTCTTACACAGCTCAATATTCTTAGTCTCTCAGCCCAGATTCAGATTATACCATTATTGAATGAAAAAGTATAAATATTTCTAATGCTCTTGATACCTATTGCCCAAGCAAGTTCTAGTTTCTGTGAGAGCCATAGACTGATTTGTGAGGTAGCCGCCTGGCCACCCCGGAGGGCCCTACTCCAAGGTAGCTGTGTGCTAGTTTGTCCCTGTGTGGCTGATCATGTGGTCCCATGGTGGGCTGGGAGAGGTAAAGTAGAGAAATGGAGGTCAGGGAATAGAGGGAAGGGCAAACTTGGGGATGTGGCAGGAAGCCCTTGTCCAGGAGAGTTCACATGGGTGAAGACATTGAGACACCTGAACAGAGGCCCTGGAAGGCCAAGGCCCTTCAGCCTGGAGATTCTTCCCCCTGGGACCAGTCTGGACGAGGGTGTGGAATGCCTATACCTGTGAAGCCTGGCGAAATTCTTTTTTTTCTGAGATGGAGTCTCACTCTGTCACCTAAGCTGGAGTGCAGTGGCGCAGTCTCGGCTCACTGCAAGCTCTGCCTCCTGGGTTCAAGTGATTCTCCTGCCTCAGCCTCTTGAGTAGCTGGGATTACAGGCACCTGCCACCACGCCTGGCTAATTTTTGTATTTTAAGTAGAGTCAGAATTTCACCATATTGGCTAGGCTGGTCTCGAACTCCTGACCTTGTGATCTGCCCGCCCTGGCCTCCGAAAGTGCTGGGTTACAGGCGTGTTCCACTGTACCTGGCCAGAAATTCATTATGATTTGGAATATAAACTACAGTGAGCAAATTCATGTTTATTTGGTCTATTTGGAAACGTTTGAGAAAGAAACTACAGTGAGCATTTGCCTGCCTGTGGGGCCTCCTGTGCAGCCGTCTCCCGCTTTCTCTGTGTGGGTGTTTCTGTAGCAAAGTGAATTAGGCTTCCTGCTGTGCCGCCACAATGAGCCGGGTGTCTACCTCCATGGTTAGCATCCAATCAAGCAATAAGAAATAGCTGATTGGGAACACTTCCTTCATCTGGAGAACTGTGGTCTGAGCCTTTTCTTTCAAAGGAGGGCGGGGTGGACAGCATTTTCCCTTTGGTGATGAACCTTTGTTTCAGAAAGTGTAAAACCCACTCATGTCAACACTGAAACACCAAACCCAGTATGTCAAGATAGCATAGATATTGATGCTATACTGCTTAGGGGAAACATTCATATTGTATGTGTCTACCTTGTAGAGCAAAGCTTTAGAGCTATTTGCTTATGAGCCCTGGAAATTAAAAGGGAGCAAAACTGGGGGACACTCTGTCCTCCTGTGGGAGAGTTTGGCCATTGTCACATCACCCAGTGGTATTTATTGAGGTCTGCATGTGTTCTGTTGCTTGCTCTGCAGAAGAAAAGGTACTGGGGTAATAGCAGTGGCACATGCACCCAGGGCCCATGCTGGCTTTGATGGACGTCCACGTGGCGGTCAGCGTGTGTCACCAAGTGCCTCTATTTCTTTCTCAACATTCCCTTTCTCCTGCCTGTTCAGGGTTCCTCTCTCTGAATAAAAGCCCCAAGAGGACCATGACTTTTTTTTTTTTACTGCTCAGTTCAGGTAATATACAAGGCTATAGTCATTTTTTATGGCCAACAGTCTTGATTCAGAAATTCGAATGTGCATGCCAAGATGTTAATCAAAATTCTGAACTTGACTCTAAGATAAATCTTCTACCCTTCCCCAGTATGGGTCTGTGGGGAGGGGATGTGAGTTTTGTCCTCTCTTCTTTTCCCTGTTCACCTCCTTCCACACTCACGAGCTGAGATAGAGAAGAGAGAAGGAGGAAGGCCTGAAGGTGTTGTAAGGCTTTCAATGACTCTCGGAGGCTGCAAAATCCTCTTTTGTCCTCTTGAGCCTACACTTTCTGAGACCTCTTCAGCCCTTTGGTGTAACCCAGTGAACCAGACCCCAAAGGATTCCACCCAGCTCCCTGTCTCCTATAAATACCCGGCCCTCATTCAGTGAACTCCAGGAGTGTTAGGTGACCCGTCTACAACTGTACTCCGGCTCTGCTTCCCGAGTGCAACTGCAGGGGTGACCTTCAGCATCTGGGGTGGTGAGGAGTCCAGCCCTAGTTCACAGTCTCTGCATGGAAGGGGTACCCGGTCTCCTTCTCTCCCAGTTCCCAGGACCACAGATGGAAGCCGTCTGCCCTCGAGCTCCTGCCACCTCACCTCCTGCTCCTGCACAGCTCTGTGGCTCCGGCAGCCCTGTCGATCTGTGCAGACCCCGCAGAACCTCGTTTCAGGGTCTTGGTGCTGACTCTTCCCTGTGCTGGAGAAGTGTTTCCCTCAGTTGCCCGCATGGCTAATCCTTTTCCTCCTATTTGTTCAAAGGTCACCCTTTTAGCAAGTCCTATTCTGGCCACCATATTTAACTTTCTCCTGCGCTGCCTCCAGTCCTGTACCCCTGAGTCTGTTCTATTTTTTTCTATGGTGCTTATCACTTTCCAACCAACTGTGCAATTTAACCGTTTATTATATGTATGCTGCTATTATATGTACCTGCTTCCATTAGTATGGAAGCTCGAGGCGGGGGGGTGTTGGTCTGCACTGCTCACTGTTGGGTGCCAGGTGATCAGAGGGATGACTCAAAACATCAATGCTTAATGAGGTTTTGCTGAGCATGCAAATGAAGCAGCAAACTCTCAAAATCCTCCTTTCTCTCTCATAACTCTTTCTATGCGTGAAGTCCTGGATATAGCCTTTTAAAATTTACATATTGTGATTTGGCTTCTCTCTTCATGTGATTTCCTATCTAATTCAGCTCTCTATTGGACATTCAATTTAATAACGCTTTCAGTATTTTTCTTAGAAAATGGTGGAATTGTGTTACTACTTTTCATGATTTTCAGCATGTTTCATATTAAAAAATTAGAGTAGTCTTGGTGAGTTTATTTTCCCTGGGGCCTGGAAATGACAGAATTGACCAGGCGAGCCAAAGGGCCAAATAATGTGAAAGTCGCTGTCTGGTTGGATGGAATATTCGTAGTGGGTGCCTCTCATCCTCCTCCTCCAGCCTGAGATCTTGTGCCCACCCACCTGCCCTGTGCACCTCTGCCATCATCACCACCCCTGTTGTCTGTGTTTAGAATGACTCGCCGTTCCCCCCACACACCGTGCAGTTTAGTCTCTCCTCCTCCACACCTGCTGGGAAACCTCCCAGGGAAGCTGCTCCTTTTGTAACCCTGCCACTTTCTTTTCAGGACAAAATTTTCTCACCGTCTCTTCCTGGATTCCTTTCTTCACTTCCACATGTTAGCTGTCACCCTCCTCTGGTCATCATCCTGCACCTGCCTGCATTACAGACTTTGTTACATTGCACACTGCACTGAACAATTCATATATCTATATAAAGTAATTCTATCCTATATCTATTATCTATCTATCTATCTATCTATCTATCTATCTATCTATCTATCTATCTATATCTATCTATCATCTATCCGATCCCCTTTCTCTTTCTATCATCTATCTACCTATCTAACTATGATCTGTCTATGTAATCTATCTATCTTTTTTCTTTCTTTATCTATATCTATCTTTCTGTGTATTTTCTATCTATCATCCATCTGTCTATCTATCATCTAAATCTATCTATCTATCTATCTATCTATCTATCTATCTATCTATATATCTATCAATCAATCAATCATCTATTTCTCTATCTAAAAACTGGAAGGACCTGAGGGCAGTTTCTATGAATCTTTTTTTCTTCATATTTATAGTCCTAGGAAAAACCACAGAGCCTGGAAAACACCCAAATGCCTTGAGGGTAGAGTCGATGATGTATTTCCATTTGTGTATTTCCTGTACCTATCAAGGCGCTCAATTATATTGAATGAAAAACTGAATGGATACAATTTATCTTCACAGATCAAGAATCCCCTGGCTCCTGTAAAACTAAGCTGGTTCTACTGTTCCTTTCTGGGGCTCACTGTATCTAGCTCCATGCTTGCTGTTGTCCTGTGTGTGTGTTTGCTGTACCTGCTGTGTGTTTCCCATGTGTATTGTGTGTCTCCTGCCTGAGTTCCTTTCCATCGTTTTCACAGTTGCATCCTTGCCAGCGCACAAGACCCAGACTCTGATCCCACCTCTCAGTGAACCGTGTGTCCACACGTACATCACAGCCTCTCTGAGCTCTGCCTTTTTATTGTTAATGTCGAGAAAAGTCGACGATGCCATTAGTCCTTCCTGCAACCCTGAGAGCTCAGTACTGAGCAGAGTCTTGTGGTTGGTGAGGTGCTCTTGAGACTCTTGTCCACAACTTTTCTGCCCTTGAACTTGCTTCCGCCTTCTTGGCATGTGGCCAGGCCCTCCCAGCCTCACCCCCCACAGGGCAGAGGATCCCAGAGTGCTCGCTGTCAACCCACAGAGGCCCCTGCAGCCCGCACGCTTCCCACATCTGAGCAAAGCCGGGCTTCTGGCTGGCTTGTCCTTGCTAGATCAAGCTCAGAGACGCTCAGAGTCACACTGGGAGGGTCCCCTTCCATCACCAAGAATGAAAGGCACTGACTGGGCCTGTGGGTTACAACCAGCGTCCTCAGCAGCCTTGTCCTATGGAGCTCTGCTCCCCCCAGCTCACCTGGCATCCCTCTTTCCCACGTCTACAGCCGGCTCCTTGCCTGGCATGAAACACAACAGGGGGTACAGCTGAGCCTTTCATGGCAGTTTCTCTACAGCATTTTAAACTGCTCCTGGCAAAGTCTTCTCCCTAGAAAGAAAGGCCATTCTTGCCCCTCTCCTTCTCTCCGAAGATTTGACTTCAAAGGATATTTTTGATGTCCCTGACACCAGCTACTTTATTTGTGCTATAACTGCAGGGGCAAGGGGTGCCAAAGGGCACCAGTCACCATTTCTGTGCTTGAGAAGCAAAGGACAGATCATATTTATTTATGTGTCTCTATTTGTAACTCAAAGTAGAACGAAGAACATGCTGAAAATGGTGGGTAAGGTATGTCGTGAGCAGCACAAGGCCAGGCATAGCCAAATCCACACGTGTTTGTGTCTCTCCACAAGGTCAGACTTTACCAGTGCCATTTCAATCATAAAATCCATGGGCTCTGTGGAGTTCCCGAGGAGGCAGCTGTCTAGGACTCCCATGCACTCAGGAGTCAGAGCCACTATGGCATGCAGGCTCAAGCCACTGCACAGGTCAGTCAATATTGCAAACTATGCATGATAGTATACTTAATCAATCTATAAATGTTATAGACAAGAGTTTTCACATCAAACAGAGTGACATTTAACATCAAGAGAAAAGAAGATAGCAAATGAACAAATACGAGGAAAGTGTTGTGGACAAGGAGCATCTCTTGCATCTCTTGGGTGGATCCTGGTGGTCCTCAGCGTCTTGCAAGGGAGAGTCCTTCAGGTGGGCACTTCCTTTGATACTGATCACAAGTGACAGGAAGATGTGTATGGAAGTGGCTGTGCTGAGCTGGTGAGGTCCTGCCCTTTGATAGCCCAGGGAGTCCTCTGGTGAGGATGATAGTAAAGGGTCACATCCCCATCTGGTTGGATGCCGTCGCTATTGATTAGATGTACATCTGCTCCGTGCTGGCATGATGCCTTTTGAAGAATAAGACGGGGTCATTTTTTTAAGACAGAGTCAATTATGCCAATGATGCTCTATGTAATGTACCCTCATGTGACTGGGGGACATTATGTTAACCTGTGTAGTGGGTGCTTCTACCAATGACCTCAAAGATTAGAGATCTTCCAAAAAAGAAGGCCACGTCTTTATACATTTCAGGGCACAGTATATTGTAAACTCACATATTTGCTGAATATTGGAGTTTTGAGAAAGGAAAGATCAACTTTGATTTGGCTGGCTATTTTCACTCTCCTAGAAAAAGTAGAAAGAGTGTTTTATGGGCACTGAGGCAGTCAATTGAAACCCTGGTAGGGTTGCAGCAGACTGTGTAAAACCAACGCTCTGGCAGGAACTCTGCCGTTTAAAAAGCGGGGCAGAGGTTCCTGCTCATGGAGGCAGAGGCTCCTGCTCCCCTGCCTGGGCTATGCTTCCCCTGCGGAGGGCTTGTTCCCAGCTCAGGCCTCAGCTATGAGGCGCCTACTATGCCCACACTGTCTACACTGGCTTCCCCTGGTTACTCACAATTTTTACACTCCTTTTATAAATTTCATCGCACTTGATGTAACCTGAGATGACTTAGCTTGTTCACTTTTTCTTGCTTATTGCTGCATTTGTGCATGGGAATGTAAGCTCCCAGTGGACCAGGCCCACGTCTCAGTCACTGCTTACCCTGAGTCCCTGACACAGTGTGGGGCTGGATGAGGCCTTCCACACCCGTCATTACCTGAGCCGACGGGAAGGTAGCCAAACCCCATTGGTGACCACAGTATGGAGGCCACAGCTGTCATGACAGAGGAGGCGGGTTTCCGGCACATGGCAGCTCGACAGTGCCCACACAATTGGCTCCCCATTCTCTTATGTCACCCCACAATGGCAGGGGCCTTTTCAGCACCCACTTCTAGGGCACACAGGGCCTTCCTGGAGAACACTCAAGAGGATGTTTAGGTTTGGATCGAGATTTCTTTCTGAAGCTCTGACCCTCATTCTGAGATGGAAGGCACTCTCCAGCAGCGTTGCCTAAGTCTCCTAAGCAAGACGATGTTGTCAAATATGGCAGTAACCCAGCAATTATTTCCAATGCTCCTGAAAACCGTGTACAGTAATCCCCAGTCCCACTTGCTCGCAGTGGATCTACAGGCTTACCTTTGGAGTCAGTGCTGCCGGAATTTGGTCTTAGAATTTGTTGATTGCATCGTCCTACTTAGAAGACTCACTCATGATGTGAACGTGAGTTTTGCATCTCAGTTGCCTTTTCTGTAAAATTCACAGCATCTCAGGAAATCTTTGAAAATTACAAATCTGATCACATCCCTCCTTTTCTTAAAATGCTTCGATGGCATCCCATTTTCTTGAGGATAAAATGTAAACTCCTTAGGTAGTTAAGAAGGTCTTCTAACACCTCCCCTCACCTCCCCTCTTCTCACTCTCCTTATATAATGGATTCTGACCACACTGACTTCTTTTCTGTTCATAGACAAGATTCATTATCTCTTTGAGCTTTCGCACATGGCGATCTTCTGTCTGGAACTTCCCACCTTTTTTTTTTTTTTTTTTTTTTTAGATGGAGTCTCATTCTGTCACCCGGGCTGGCATGCAATGGTGTGATCTCAGCTCACTGCAACCTCTGCCTCCCAGGTTCAAGCAATTCTCCTGCCTTAGCCTCCCGAGTAGCTGGGATTACAGGCACCTGCCACCATGCCCGGCTAATTTTTTAAATATTTTTTGGTAGAGATGGAGTTTTGCCATATTGGCCAGGCTGGCCTCAAACTCCTGACCTCAAGTGATCCACCTGCCTTGGCCTCCAAAGTGTTGGGATTACAGGCATGAGGCACCGCACCTGGTTTAGAATTCTACACTTTCGTTTGCCTACACCCAATGGCTAATACCCATTACTGAAATCTCAGCGTAAATGTCGGCTTTCCAAGGAGGCCTCCTGGGCCCACTGTCTGTGTCAGGACTCCTACACTGGGCATCTCAGCAGCCTGTGCTCACCACCATGGCAATCATGACATGTTATTATGTATATCTATTTAGCGTCTACCTTCCCTGCTAACTGTGCATGCTAAGAGGAAAGGGGCCCTTGTGCCTCAATTCCTATTCCACCCCTCACACTGAACAGCCTATTTGGCAAATGGATGAATGAAGGAATAAATGGATGGGGACAGGAATTTGGCCCAGGAGCTTTCAGAGGTGCTCCAGTTTTAGGACTCAAGGATTTTCTCAGCTCCCTGAACCTCTCCTAGTTCTTCTCCTAAGCCTTGCTCACTCAGTTTCTTACTTCTCTCTTTAATCTGTTTACTTCTGCGCTCAAGATCTCTGTCAAATTATTCTTCATCAAGTCATCCGGCTCCTGGCTCATTACCAAATTAGCATTTTGAAAAACCACTCTGGCTTTGTGCATGCATGAGAGTACTCAGGCGCAGAAAGGGCTACATCGTGATGTGTGCACGCTAGACAAGAGGGTGTGACATTTGTATCAGTGACTACATGTCAATGTATAGGACTGGGTGCTTCAAAGCAAAGGACGGGGTTCACAAATATTTTCTTATTCCGTATCTGAGGGAGATAAGATTCATTCCATAGATAGCAGCATTTTCTGGAGCATCAATTCCCAGGGAGACTGAAAAAGCCTACCCTTGAAAGGAACCTACCAGCATCGGAACAGTCTGCACCAACCCCTTCCTCCTTTGCAGAAATTTTATGAGAGCAGTATCTGCATTCAGAGTAGACGCCGTGTGTTTAGTAGCATTTAGAGGTGGTCGAGTGTCTTCATTTGTCTCTGAAACAGGATCCCACATAATATAACTTTGCAAGGGATAAATATTCTTAATATGATAAAATGACTATTTGTAATTTTTATTTGTTGATTAATTACTGAGTTGCACCAACTTTTTCTGGCAGGATTTAAAAATTATGATACATGTAAGATATTTTCCAGTGTCTTACAAAACTTCAGCTCCCTTGTGGCTTCTTTTAATCTTCAACGCCCAGCATTCCCCTCCCTCCACGCTGGCCAGAGGAAGGGCTCCGATGGGGTGTGCATGGTTGTTTAACTACCACCACAATCATATAGAATATTTTCCTCACTCCAAAAATTTCCTTCATGTAATTACACAGTCAGTTCTCTCCCCCTGCCACTTACTTCCTAGAAACCTTTTGCTTTCTATCCTACGGTTTACTTTTTCTATAATTTTCTAATAATGGAACCATATCTGTAGGTTATTCCTCTCTATTGCAGAGTATTATTTCATTGTGTGAATAGATAACACTCTATTAATTCACCAGTTAATTAACACTTGAAGTTTTCCAAAGTTTGGCTATAATGAATAAAGCTGAGATGAATATTCACATACAAGTCTTTATATGGAGATACAAAGTTTCATTTTTTTCTGGGGAAATTTCTAGAAGTATGATTGCTGGACCATACAGCAAGTGGTTGTTTTACTTTTACAGAGCTGTCAGAAAACATCTAAAGCAGTTGTATAATTTTGTAATTTTACCAACAATGTTTGAGAGTATCAGTTGCCCCAAACTCTCACCAACACTTGATAGTGTCAGTCTTTCTAATCTTGACCATTCTAGCGGTTGTTATGGCTTTAATTTGCACTTCTCTAATGAGTAATAATGTTGAGCATGTTTTCATGTGCTTTTTGGTAATGTGTATGGCTTCCTTTGTGAAGTACCTGTTTAAATATTTTACCATTAAGATGTGATTATTTGTCCTCTTATAATTGAATGTTAAGAGTTTTAAAATATTCTGGCAGAAATCCTTTTCATATATATAATTTGCAAACTTTTTTTTCCAGCTTATGGCTTATTACATTTTTTAACAGTGCCCTTTGAAAAGCACTGATTTGAAATTTGAAGAAATCCAGTTTATTAACTTTTTTTGTGTAGTTCATGTTTTTGTGACCTATCTGAGAAATCTTTACAAAACTCAAGGTTACTAATATTTTCACCTGTGTTTTCTCCTAAAGGTTGTATAGTTATAACTCACAGATGCAGGTCTGTCATTTATTTTTGAGTTGATTCTACAATATGGTATGATGTAAGGGCTAGAGCTTGTTAGGTTTTGAATGCAGACAACCAGTTTTCCCAGCACCCCAAAGATTATCTTTACCCCATTAAATTGCCTTGACATCATCGTTTAAAATCTGGCCATATACATGAGGGCATATTTCTGGAACTTTTATCCTGTTCCATTGATCTACATATCTATGCTATGCCAATAACATAGCACCTTTATCATTGTGGTTTTACAGTAATCCTTGAAATCAGTAGTGTAAGTCCTCTGATGTGCTCCCCCTTCAAAGTTAATTTGGCAACCAAGGTTTTTTGCATTTCGACATAAATTTTAGAATCAGCTTATCAATTTGTATAACAAAGTTCACTGAAAATTTGATTAGCGTTGCAGTACATCCATAGGTCAATTGTGAGAGAATTTACATCCTAATAATATTGTCTTCTAATATGTGACCACATTGTGTTTTCCTATAAATTTATATCTTTACTTTCTCTCAGTGATAGTTTGTAGTTTTAATTGAACACATTTGGTTAAATTTATTACTTTATGGTGTTCACAGTAAGAATATAGAAACATAATTATCAGTTTATTGCATCCTTGGTATATTTTATTCTGTATCCTATATACTGAGCTCTTGCTAAATGCAATTTCTTTTTCTAGTAACTTTTTTTTAGGTTCCTTTCAATTATCCTTAGAGACATTTGTGTCATCTGTGAATAGGGAGAGATTACTTCTACCTTTCCAGTCTCTATGTATTTTATTTATTTTTCTTGCCATATCATGCTGACTTGGACCTTCAGTACCATGTGGCATAGGAGTGGTGGAAACAGCATTGTTGCTTTGTTCCTGAACTGAAGGGGAACATCCCCAGTCTTATGCTATTAAGTCGAACACATGCAATAACTTTTTCACAGTTGTGCTTTATTAGAATGAGTCTGTGGCCTTCTTACTAATTTACTCTGAGTCCTTACTATGCATGGATTTAAACTTTTGTCAAATGCCTTCTCTGCATCTATGTTTACTTTTTTCATTGTAAGCTTGTGAATACAGTGAAGTACATCAATTGATTTTCAAATGTATCTTGCATCCTATAATAATTTCCTCTTGATCATTATGTATTATCCTCTTTAATATATTGCTAGATTCAGTTTGCTAAAAATGTTTTGAGGCTATTTGTATTTGTGAGATGGGATATTAGTCTGTAGTTTTCATTATTTCTAATGTTATCTGAAAATATTTTTTCCTCTTTTAGTTTCTAAAAGAGTTTCAGTAGATTTATTAGTTCTTCCCTAAATGTTTGCGAGAATTGATCTGTGAGGCCATCTGCGCTTTGGATTCCCTTTCTAGAAGGTTTGGAAGTACAAATTTAATGTCTTTAATATATATAATGCTATTCATATTATCCATTTCTTCTTGATCAAACTTTAAATAAAGTGTTGGTCGTGTGAGAAATTTGTCTACTTTATCTTAGAACCTAATTTCTAATTTTTTAAAGTTGTTTGTAATATTCCCTGATTCCTTTAATAATTATAGGGTATGTAGTGGCACCTTCTTTATCATTTCTGACATTGACACTTTATTTCTTCTCTCTTTTTGCTGAACAATTTACTAAAGTTTTATCAATCTTATTGCTTGGTTTAAAAAAACAGCTTTGGTTTTTACTGATATTTTCTATCATATTTCTTTTATTTCATTGATTTTGATTCTTATTCTTGTTATTCTCTCCTTTCTGCTTATTTTTAATTTTTCTCTTCTAATTTTTTAAGGTAGACTCAATGCTCTGAAGTAGAAATCTTTTCCTCTTTTCTAGTGTAATAATTTAATGTTACAAATTTACTTCAAGCACTGCTTTATTTGCACTCTGTACATGTTTATATATTGTGTTTTATTTTAATTTAGTTCAAAACATGTTCTAGTTTAAAACGTGATTTCTTTTTTGGCCCATGCATTATATAGAAACATGTTATCTAATTTTTAAGTATTTGGGGATTTTCCAGGAATCTTTCTGTTACTGATGTCTAATTTAATTCTGCTATTATCAAACTTTATGATCTTTATGATTCTCATCTTCTTAAACAGAAGTGGTCAGTAAACTTTTCTATTTTC
>NW_016821745.1:4285622-4322884 GCF_001698545.2 Rhinopithecus bieti | reverse complement strand
TTTCTTTCTTTCTTTCTTTCTTTCTTTCTTTCTTTCTTTCTTTCTTTTTCTTTCTTTTTTGAAGAGAGCAGAACAGAGCCTTGCTCTAATGCCCAGGCTGGTGTGCAGTGGCACAATTGCAGCTTACTACAACCTCTGCCTGGCAGGCTCAAGTGATTCTCATGCCTCAGCCTCCTGAGTAGTTGAGACCACAGGTGAGCGCCACCATACCTGGCTAATTTTTGTGTTTTTAGTAGAGACGGGATTTTGCCATGTTGTCCAGGCTGATCTCCAACTCTTGGTCTGAAGTGATCCTCCCTCCTAAGCCTCCCAAAGTACTGGAATTACAGGTCTGGGCCACTGTGCCCAGCTGTCAGCAAACTTTTTCTGTAAAGGGCCAGAAGATAGAGAGAGTATAGGCTTTGTGGGCCCATTCATATTCTTTGTAGCCGCTACTTGGCTCTGTCATTGTAGTACAAAAGTAGCCATAGATAATGCACAAACAACACGCATGGCTGTGCTCCAGCAAAACTTTATTACAGCTGTGGGTGGTGGACTGGATTTGGCCAGTGGGCTGTAGCTTGCTGATTCCAGCTCATAAAGGTATTGATATTGATTAAACACCCCTTAACATAGTCTCCTTTTATAAATGCTCCCATTACATGTGGAAAGAATGTTTACAACACTGTTGGAGTGTTCTATAAGTGTCAATGAGGTCAGCTAAGGTATAGTGTCGTTTAAGATGTTTATGTCCTTGATGTGTGTGTGTGTTTTTATTGTTTGTTTTTGTTTTTTTTGGCCCCTTGTTCTAGCAATTCCTTAGGGGAGCATTAAAGTCTCCATTGATATTGTGTGTGTGTGTGTCTAATTCCACTTTTTCTGACTTCTTTCTTTCTTTCTTTCTTTTTGGTTCTACTAGAATTTGCTTCAGATAATTCAAATATCTGTTGTTAGGTACATAATCGTCTGTAATTATGTCTTTTTAATGAATTAACACCTTTATCATAAAATTCCATTTTTCTTAGTTATATTCCTTGTTTTGCCAAATACACTGTTCAGTGTGAGGGGTGGAATAGGAATTGAGGCACAAGGGCCCCTTTCCTCTTAGCATGCACAGTTAGCAGGGAAGGTAGACACTAAATAGATATACATAATAACATGTCATGATTGCCATAGTGGTGAGCACAGGCTGCTGAGATGCCCAGGAGGCATCCAGCTTTCTTTTGATTCATCTTTTTATGGTATTTATTTTCCCACCTTCTTACTTTTAATATAGCCACAATTTAAAGTATGTTTCTTGTATTGAGAACATAGTTTTGCTTTTTAAACCAAGCTAATAATCTTTGATTTTTTCTTTTGATGTTCAGCCACTTATATTTAATGTTTTTGTTGATTTNTGTGTGTGTGTGTGTCTAATTCCACTTTTCTGACTTCTTTCTTTCTTTCTTTCTTTTGGTTCTACTAGAATTTGCTTCAGATAATTCAAATATCTGTTGTTAGGTACATAATCGTCTGTAATTATGTCTTTTAATGAATTAACACCTTTATCATAAAATTCCATTTTCTTAGTTATATTCCTTGTTTTGCCAAATACACTGTTCAGTGTGAGGGGTGGAATAGGAATTGAGGCACAAGGGCCCCTTTCCTCTTAGCATGCACAGTTAGCAGGGAAGGTAGACACTAAATAGATATACATAATAACATGTCATGATTGCCATAGTGGTGAGCACAGGCTGCTGAGATGCCCAGGAGGCATCCAGCTTTCTTTTGATTCATCTTTTATGGTATTTATTTTCCCACCTTCTTACTTTTAATATAGCCACAATTTAAAGTATGTTTCTTGTATTGAGAACATAGTTTTGCTTTTAAACCAAGCTAATAATCTTTGATTTTTTCTTTTGATGTTCAGCCACTTATATTTAATGTTTTTGTTGATTTTAAATGTACTGTTTTGCTGTTTTTTTCCTATTTGTCGCATCTGTTCTTTATTCTATTTTCTCCTTTTCCTGCCTTCTATTTGATTACTTGAGTACTTTTTATGGATTCATTTTATCCCTCATATTGATTTATTAGCAATGTATGTTTCATTTAGTGTTTCTCTAGGATTTCCAACATATGATTTAATTCATCACAGTCTACCTTCAATTAGAATGATCCACTTCATCTGCAGCATAAGATACTTAAAATTGTAGACTTCCACTTTCCATCTCCTGTCCTTTGTGCCACGGTTGTTAGACACTTTGCTTTTACATGTGGTGGGTCTGAAATATGTCCTCTCAAAAGATGGAGTGTAATTCACCTCCCCTTAGTGTGGCCTGGACTTAGTGACTTTCTTCTAGAGTTTAGAACATGATAGGAATGTTGGTGTGCAACTTCTGACTAAGTCATTAGGGGCACTCCAGCCTCTGCCCTGTTTTCTGTCTTGGATTCCTCACTCAGGGGAAGCCAGCTGCAGTGTCATCAGGACACTCACGTAGCCCATGTGGAGAGAAATAGGCCTGCTGCCAACAGCCAGTGAGGGACTGAGGCCTCCTGCCGACAGCCAGTGAGGTGGAAGCAGATTCTCCAGCCCCAGTTGAGCCTCCAGATGATGGTATCCTTCACTGACACCATGACTACAACTTCATAAAAGACTCTGAGCTAGAACCACTCAGTTAAGCCACTTCCAAACTCCTGACCCTCAATAGCTGCGACACAACAAATGTTTGTCGTGTTTGGCCACTAAGTGATTAGTGTATTTTGCTATGCATCAATAGTGAATACAAACTAACTTTCATTGTTGTCATTTTGTAAGCAATCATCTTTTAAAGAGATTAAAAAATATATTTCATATTTAACTACATATTTACCATGTTTCCAATGCTCTCACTCCTTTTTGTTTGTGAAAATTTCTATCTAGTATTATTTTTCTTCTACTTGAAGAACATTCTTTGATATTTCTTATAGTAAAAATCTGGCAGTGATTAATTTTATCTCAGTTTCATCCTCTAAAAAAGTATTTAGCCTTTAGTTTTCAAAAAATCTTTTCATTTGGAACTAATTGAAAACTCATAGAAGTTACAAATTTAATACCAAGATTTCCCATATACGCTTTATCTGATTTCCCCTATGGTAACATCCTAAACATACCACATTTATCAAAATCAGAAAACTGACATTACAACAGTACTATTAACTACACTAAAAATTTAATTTGGATTTCACCCATTTTTACATGCACTTACTTTCAGGGGCATATCATTCTCTGAGGTTTTATCACATTTATGGACTACAGTAACCACCACCACCACAGTGGGGGCTCTCTTTAGTTTCCCCTGTTGTGCGGGGACCTGAAACTGCTTCAGGCTGTAATCTGGGGTTATTGGCAGGATTGTCTCATTTTTTTTTCTTTTTTTATGGTTCATATTTTTATATTGTCAATGCTCAGTGCCTGAAAGTTATTATTTCACATATATTCATCCAGTTTTTGACTTGATTTTAGTGGAAAGACAAATATGATACCTGCTATTTATTATAGATGGAAGTACACGTATTCATGCTGGAAAAAATTTAATTGCTCACCTAACTTTCTCAGGCACAGGTAATGGAGCTGACGAGCTGTCAGTCTGGTCTGTCTCTTCTGTTGGAAGAGCAGCAGCTTGAACTTTGAATTTCCTCCTCTTTACTGGATCCCATATTAACATGTATATTATCCCTTAAATGGCCTATTGTTATCTCCTGATTTCCTGCATCAATCAATTTCCCCAAGTTAGAATTAGCTGAAAACACCTCTCTGAATCATCTCCTATTTTCGGTTTTACTCTCCTGCTTTTGGGGGTCCTTTCTTTTATTCTACTTTTAATCAACAGGCAGTTTTACTCTTATCTTCAGCAATGTCAGTTTCAAGATGATCTCAGGCTTGGTTCCTTGGTTACATAAATTTTCTTCATCTAATGCTATTGTGTCACCAGGCATTTACAGAAATCTAATTCTCAGAGAATGTCAAAATTGATGAGATGAAATGCTAAGAATGACAGTCATCTGATTTTGTAGCTGACAGAAATAGTAAAGGTTATTAATTATACAAAAATATTACTGGAAGGATAGTCAATGTCAAGACAAACTGCCCACTGTGGTGAGATTTGGGGCTTGAGGAAGGGTCATAAAGGGAAAAGAACCACGTTTTTGCCTCAAGTTTAGTTAAAGTTGCTGACAAGCAGAATGAACAAAATAATACAGATGGATATATTTATTGCTTTAGGTCTGGGTCTCTGTGGTTCTGAAAAACTGATTTCTCCTTGCCGTTTACTTGCCTGTCATTTGAGCATGATCACTCATGATTTATCTAAACTATGGAATTATTGTGACGATGAATACAAAAGTGTTTTGAAAAGTATTTCTTTTTTAGTATCTTACATTTCTTATTATGGGAGAAGGTAGTCATAAATACGAGCTACAATCATGTGGCCAAAATATCTTCACAGATGGGTGCTTTAGTGAAAGGCTGGGGATTGTAGCTAAGCTATGTAGATATCATTAACCCATCACAGTGCATCCCCTGTGAACTCAACATCAGACATAACTCCTCAGACCATACGTCATCTCTAACTGAAAAGCCAAGAACAAAGTCGTATTTCTACCCAGCATGACACAGCTGTCTTGCTTAGAACAAATATAAGCTCACCCTTTCCCTAGAAGAGAACACAGAGTTTTGGGTGAAGTCTATTCTGGCACTGCAATCTCCCTGAGCGTTTGGGCCCCTTCCTGTACAGCATGCCAAAGCAGTTCTGGCATTTCAGCTCCATCTAGTTGAGCTACCTTTGGGTCCACATTTCAGCCAACCAACCAATCCACCAGCCAAACAAATGGCCAGAGCTCCTTCTCACTCCTTCAGCTACAACAGTAAATCCAGAATTGCTGCTTGCTAGGGCACATATGAAGAGATTTCACTTGATTCGACTCTGTGTTTCTTGCGTCACTATCCCATGCTCTTAATGTCCATCCCCATACACATTCTTGAGATTTCTGTTTGTATGAATTGGAAAAGTCACTTAGTTCTTTTGGAGCACAGCACCCTGTCTCATGGGTCACTTTGCACCTCACCCTTTGAGGCTGGGACTTCAGTCTAGTTATGGATATAGAAGCAAAGAGGGTGGTGGGATGGCTCTGAGGAGAATTAGCAGAGCTTTGCAAGGCAACTACCTCAGAGGAGGCCATTGCAGTTTCCTCATCACAGAAGGTTTGACTTTCCCTGACAGGGGTGGAAGGGCTGCTTCTATTGGCAAAAAAAGCACAGCAGAATTTAGGGGTTCCATGCTTCCCCTTCATCAGGATCTGCCCGTTGGCACCATTCCAGTATTCAGGATCCAGTTTCTTCCCAATCAATGCTCTCACTTGAACAGAAGATGTTCCGTGAGGCTGAGAATTCAATTTCTATTGTAATTCAGCCACTCTCAGAATGAGAATTTCAGTATGATTTTCAGATAGCTCTTGGAGATACAGGTTTCTTTAGGCAAGATATAGATCAGGTTTACTGTATACTACATCATCTGGAAGTTCAAATCCCCAAGTTCAGTGCAGTTGAGAGCAACCGGTCGGCCCTATCTACCCCTTAGCTTGACTAAAATATTCTAAGATAGCAAATACATGCTTACCCAGAACCTTATCTTTCATAAGGATTTGATTACGAGTATCCAGTGTGATATTTTGAGCATCCAGCTATAAGCTACCAGTGCCCTTTTCCCCACTGGATGTAGTCATTAGTGCCTTTAACTCTGATCAAATTAGAGAACCAATCCCAGAACATCTGGAACCAGATTATCCTAAGCATGAGATTTTTAGAAGACTCGTGCTTAAGATAACCTTCCTCTAGCACCAACCCCAGTACCAAAAGCTGTATTAGGATTTAACCAGAGAAGAAAAACCAGTAGGAGACATATGTGAAAAGCTTTATTGCAGTGAATTGGCTTTCATGACTGTGGGGCTGCCTAGGCAACTCCAACTCCATAGGACGGCCCAACCGGAACTCTCATGCATGGGCTGGAGGTAAGTTTATGTGAGGAATTTATTCTTCTACAGAAAATTATCAGCTGTCCCTATGAATTGGTTGGATCAGGTCCATCCAGTTTATTCAGAATAATCTCCCTTACTTAAAGTCAACTGATTATGGAATTTAATCTCATCAGTGAATATCTTCACAGCAACACCTAGATTGGTACTTGATTAACTGAGATCTGTAGTCTAGCCAATGGACATATTAAAAGACCATCACATCTAAATTTTTTAAATCCAGATTCTTGGATATTACCTAAGTGTTCAATAAAGACTTTTTTTTTCTCTCTTCAGGCTTTGCCTAAAATTCTGAAGTTTAAATTACTGTCTGACAGTTTTCATACAGGCATCTGGACAGAAGGCTGTGGCAGACGTTTGAGAGTTTGAGATCTGCAAATAAAGAATGTATATCATGGCTGGGTGTGGTGGCTCATGTCTATAATCCAAGCACTTTGGGAGGTGAGGAGTTTGAGGAATTGGAGACCAGCCTGGCCAACATGGAGAAACCCCATCTCTACTAAAAATACAAAATTTAGCAGGGTGTCATGGTGGGAGCCTGTAATCCCAGCAACTGGGGAGGTTGAAACAGGAGAATTGCTTGAACCTGGGAGGAGGAGGTTGCAGTGAGCTGAGGTCATGCCACTGTACTCCAGCCTGGGCGACAGTGCGAGACTCTGTCTAAAAAAAAAAAAGTTGAGGATGAGGAATTGTAATATCGTCTGCCTCCTTTCCAATCATAAGTAAAAAAGGACAATATTTGTGAAATTATAATGTGTTGGTCAAAACACTTTGATCGGCAACTGGGAAAGCTATTAGCTTTGAGTAGAGCCCAGAGCAGGGGAAAGTCATGCAATTAGCTGCATGATTGATTGTTGCATGGCTGCAGCGCAAAATTTTTTTTCTCCAGCCACTACAGCAGCAGATCCAATGGCATTTAATGTCAGAGACCTAGCAGGATGCTGTGTAAAGCCTGTAGCAAGAGCCTAGGTATATGGAGGGAATCTATCCCTTCTTTGGCAAATAGCTTTTCTTATTTGGAGAAATAGCTTAGCTTGTCACTAAGCTGACTGTGAACACCAGAAAGAACTCAGTGACATCCGATCCTTCCAGATGTTGAGTTTGCCCAACAGCTCTCGATCAAACAGAAATGGTATGTGGCACCTTTGGGAGCAGAATCTAAAGGTTCAGACAAGTTTGTGAGAATACCTCTCCCGTAAACAGCGTGGCTGATCGGATGCACTGTTGCTCCTCCCTCAACAAGCACCTGCACCTGCACATGTGTAAGAAATTATTCATGGATGTGGACTGAAAAAGATAAAATGAAGCCAAGTTTTGATACGGCTCTGCACAGCACACTGATATCAGCCGTGGGCTGCTGTGCCATTGTAAATCTCCAAAGAACTGGGTGGAGGGAAGACTGTATCCTCTTATGCCCTCACCATCATTCGTGGACCTGATGTCAGGTCCCAGACTGTTTTGGTTTTTGTCAAGAAATTTTCAGACTGTTTTGGGTTGTGTCAATAAATTTTCTTCGTGACAAAAGGAGAGAGGCAATGAGCAGACACGCATGGGAGTCCCTGATCTTATCCAACAGCTTAGCATCCAGAAACTGTTAACCTACAGAATAGAATGACTCTTAAATATTCAGAATGTCACATAAGGTCGGGTGCGGTGGGCTCACGCTTGTAATCCCAGCACTTTGGGAGGCCGAGGCCAGCAGATCACCTGAGGTCAGGAGATCAAGACCAGCCTGGCCAACATGGTGAAACCCCGTCTCTACTAAAAATGCAAAATTGGGAGGTTGTGGTGGCGTGTGCCTGTAATCCCAGCTACTCGGGAGGCTGAAGCAAGAGAATCACTTGAACCCAGGAAGCAGAGTTTGCAACGAACTGAGATAGCACCATTGCACTCCAGTCTGGGGAAAAAGAGTGTTTGTCAAAGCACTTTGATAAGCAACTGGTAAAGCTATTAGCTTTGAGTAGAGCCCAGAGCAGGGGAAAGTCATGCAATTAGCTACATGATAGATTGTTGCATGGCTGCAGTGCAAAAATTTTGTTTCCAAAAAAAAAAAGGCACATAAAGTCGGATACAGTGAAATGGTGAATAATCCAGTTATTCTATCACAGACAGAATACATTGGTCTAGGAACCAAATAGCGAATGGTAAGGATGGGTCCTGACAGTTTTTCTAAAGGCCCACATGCAACTAGTCTTTATTTCCTTTTCCACTAACAATGGACTTCATTGAGTTAGAGGTTTTAGAATCTAAGCAAGAAGCATTTTAACAAAAGAATAATTCCTTTAATTTGGAGGCTGAGCTTGATATTTGGGGATTTGGCAATCCTCATGTTTCTGAGCAAACAAGAAACAGGGAGTTAAAGAGTTTGTTGGTTGGGTGATTGTTTCTGATGATGAAGGGAAAGGGCATGCCACTTAATAGTGGAGGCAGAGAGGTGTAGGGATGAAAATCACTCTCCTGGGAAATGACCCGAAGTCCTCATGAGCAATGGAAATGGCAGGAAAGACTAAGTGTAGAATTTGAAAGGAAGTCGCTGGTACTGTCTCTTTAATTCTCTCTCAGGCCCAGAACTTCTTGCCATTTATTATACTGTAAAGCGGGGGCATGCACAAATGTGGAGTGAGGAAGATAGCAAAGCCCTCTTAAACACTTGCTTGGATCATGGACAGACACAGGACTTCATAAGAAGAGTTCACCATGCATGGCATGGACGCAAAGCTGTTCACCCTGGCTTGTTTCCAAATGGGTACGAATCCCATCCGCACACCCAAGTGAAAGATCAACGGCAGTGCAGTGGCTGAGCTACGCGATTCTCCCATAACTGTCATGTTGACGGTAAAACAACCTGGGGAAATTGTAAGCGCACAATAAAGACTTAGGAATTGGCCTGTTTGTCATGTCATGATTACTTTTATTTATAGTACAGTAGCTATGTAGGTTTCCTGAATGTATCGTATAATTGTGCCCCATGATATGATAGGGAGAACTCATTTGTATTTCAACACAAGGATCTCCAGACTGCATTTTCCCTCCAGCAAGTTGATTTGTTTTGGCTAGTCTCAGGAAACTATGGTGAGCAGAACAGCCGCTCACGCTGTCATTTGCTGGGACTGAGGCAGTCTGAAAAATTACCCTTCAAACTCTTTCTGGAGGACTGGCAAGGTGCTGGGGCAGAGTGTGAAGTGCTGGGGAGGGAAATGCAAATCAGCTACCTTTTGGGCTCTGCCAATGAGGAGCGTGCAGTGTTATGTTATATTTCAGATGTGCTTTCTAAGCAGGATTTTTCACATGTGTTTTGAGATATTCTGGTGCAGCATAGAGACTTTTTTCCTGAGTTGCAACTTTTCTTTCATGTCTGTACTGGGAGTGGTGAAATAGGTATTGATGCAATCAGGGAAACAGTGCTGAAATAGGATATGGGTTTTAGAGAAACCCCAGTTCAAATGCAGCTCTTTGATTTACTGGCCATGAGAAATCTGCAGTTCTCTTGTTTGTAAAGGTGGCAAATGCTACTTACATTATGAGATTATTGGGAGGCTTAATGGAGAGCTTGTATTAGAATACCTAGTGTAAGTAGACAACCAATAATTCTTCAGCTCTCGTTTCAGGACTTTTATTTCTTCACTGCACCATAATACATTGTCCTGGGCTGAAGAATTTTAAATAGTAGGAAGTGCTTCTACAGAGAAAGTGGAAGAGAAAAAGGTATCTACTTAAATTTTAATAATGCATTTGGTTATTCTTCCTGTTCCAGAGAAAAAGGTTGGTTGGTTACCATTTCCTTCCAACTATCCTTCACACTTCACTGCACCCATGAGTAAAATTTGTGTAATGAATGCCCTGGGTCTGAGCAATATTGATGCCACTGTGTACAAGCAATAATCAAGAAGTTAACAAAGGAACGATGGCATCTTTGGTAAGTACAGTGCTTAACTTCAGAAATAAATGTTGAAATACCATATGATATCAAATGTTCCCAGCAAAAGCACTCTGAAAAATGAGAGCATAATGTTTCAAGGAATGGAAGAAGACTGTTTTCCCTCTTATGAGACACAGTATGTTAAGAAAGGGAGATTGCAGGTGCCTTCACTTCACCTCATTGGCGCCTCCCATGGGGTCTGGGATCTCCCAGGTCAAATGGTCAACCTGCAGGTGGGCCAGCTCTGCTCTGTGACCCTGGCTTCAATGCAAGAGCAAATAAGTTGTCACTTCTTTTTGTTTCAATCTCAGTCCCAAGCTTTGTTCTCCACACTACTTTGCCATCGAAACAGCTGTTATCCTATTTCCAATTTGACTCGGTTGTTTGTATTTATACTTTAGCAGCCAGAGATCTGGAGAGAAGAGAATGAGGTAGGTAAATGGTAGGATTTGGGATCCGAAGATAGTCTATCTTCAATATCCTGGAATCTTAAAGCTGGAAGAAGTGAAGCCTCCTTATGTGATGAGAAAAATGCAGATCAGCTGGGTGCAGAAAGGTACCCTCGGTCACACAGCACGCCAGGGTAAGAGACACAAGTAAACATCTGCACAACAGCACAGGTGAATGATCTTTTCCCAAGGCCATCCTACTGTGACTTTGCACCATCTGCCATGGCTCTGCTCTTTTCTCTAGGTTAAAATTTTCCAGAATTTCCAAGCCCTCTTTGTGTTGTTTTCCCGTGTTAAGCATTGTGGTTACTGTCCTTTCATTGTGCTCTCATCTGCTAACGCTCATTAATTTTGTGCCCTCATAGAGAGGGCATTGCCACAGACACACTTCAGCCTAATGAGAGGGGTCCAGGATGATGAGCTATTCAATCTGGATGATGTACTTCTATGGACAACATGTAAGAACAGATCAGCTTTTGTGGTTGTTTATTAACATCGAGCTTAATGCTGAACACATTCAGCTTGTCTATGTTATGCCTTCAAAGTCCTCAGAGACATACACCATCAACCTGAACATCGATTCTTAATGTGATGACTTCTTTCCACAATATAATAACAACAACAGAACAGTAGTAAAGACTGACACTTATTCTTTGCCTTGTGCTACACATTTTACACATCATGCTTTATATGTATTAACTCATTTAGTCTTCACAAAAGTGTTTTGAGTTGCCTACTATTTTCTCTACCTTACAGATGAGGAAATTGAAGGCAAGTAAGGTAAATCATGTGTTCAAGGTCACACAACCTGTAGGGAGTAATGTCAAGCTTAACCAAGGGAATTAGGCTGGGCACGGTAGCTCACACCGGTAATCCCAGCACTTTGGGAGGCTGAGGTGAGCAGATCACCTGAGGTCAGGAGTTTGAGACCAGCCTGACCAACATGGAGAAACCGCGTCTCTACTAAAAATACAAAATTAGCTGGGCATGGTGGCACATGCCTATAATCCCAACTACTCCAGAGGCTGAGGCAGGAGAATTGCTTGAACCCGGGAGGCAGAGGTTATGGTGAACCGAGATCATGTCATTGCACTCCAGCCTGGGCAGCAAGAGTGAAACTCTGTCTCAATAAAACAAAAAACAAACAAAAAACCAAGGGAATTTGTCTACACAACTCACAATCACCCACAACCTTTGGATGCAACTTCTTAAAGACTCAAGGTAGTACTTTATTTTTCTGCTCTTTGGGGTTCTGAGCATTGGAGAATATACCTAAATTATATTAGTCATGGTAACAGAACCACTGAGAAGAACCTGCAATCCTTCAAATATAGGCTTGGACTATGGTTTTGATGTTGTCTCCCTCTGAACTTCATGTTGAAATTTGACCCCAATGTGGGGGGTGTGGCCTAATGGGAGGTGTGGGGTCATGGGTGTGGATCCCTCACGAATAGATGAATGCTCTCCCTTGGGGGCAAGTGAGTTCCTGCCTTTTTAGTTCCAGAGAGAGATGGTTGTTAAAAAGAGCCTGGCATCTCCCCATCTTGCTCGCTCTCTGGCTGTGTGATCTCTACACACAGGCTACACCATGAGTGGAAGCAGCCTGAGGCCCTCACCAGATACTGATGTCCAGTCTCAAACTCTTCAGCCATCAGAATCCTGACAAATAAACCTTTTCTCTTTAGAAACTACCGAGGCCCAGGTATTCCTTTATAACAGCACAACACAGACTGGGACAGCTGATAATAATTGGTAACAGAGAACCCAGCTTAAAGAATTGAAGTCCATTTTCTCAGTAGGGTAGATGGAAAAAAATGGAAACTCTAGCACATTTGAAGATAGGAAGAAAGGAGGAAAACAGAGTCGAAGGGTTGTCAAAGCCGGGCATTACTCATTTCCTTACCCTACAGAGAGACGAAGTGATGGATGCCCACCCACCTGAAGTCAGACAACGGAAACGGAAAGAGTATACCTGAAGCAGAGTGCTCTGTGCTTCAGCACTGACTTAGAACACAGAGACAGCACCTATTTTTAAAGTATGGACCAATAACGGTCAAGACCTAGCCAATCACATTCACTCTTTCTTCCCTGGGGAAGAGCAAGTGAGGAAATGGAGAGGAGGTGGAAAGGGCTGGAGGTGTAGAGTCCTCCGTTCTGTGGGTCTAATGCTCCGTTCTGAGTGGAGAACCTGCAGCAGGCCCCAGCTTGTTAAGGCCTCCAGCAGAGACCAAGGAGCCACTAAAGGCATTACTCTTCTGTTTCTAGAATGCAAGCCTGTACCCTCTCCTACTGAGCCTGGACTGTTTTCTACACTCCTAGGACTCTGTTTTGGCTGCCCAACGTCAGTAGCAAGGTAGAGCCCAGGAGCTTCTTAGCCACCCAGAGGGGGCAGGGGCTCTCATTTTAGCACCCTCTCAACAGGAAGCCCCTTGGGCAGTCTGGAATCAAGAAAGTGAATTTCCTTATTGGTCTTTGTAAATACTTTTCAGTATCTTCTTGTTCTGTCATATGATCTCCATGGAACTATCTAAAGAATGCCTGTTTCTATTGTCATAAGAAATTATAATTTATCATTCATTAGGGATCTCCTCCAAATTAGGTATTCCTGTGATTACTACTGGAATTGGTAACCCTGACAATAATATAGAGAAAGTAGCCGTAGTTAAAAAACATGTTTCTCATTTATAGTTGGAATAGCTTATTTGTCTTCTAATTCCTACTCAGCTGTCAGTTCCTGGACTCCAGGAGTTCTCTGGTTCCACGGGGTTAAAAAACAATTTTAAGAGTCTTTATTGTCTTTCCTTTTTCCCTTTTTTATTTTGACAGGGCATAAAATGAATTTGCTAATTAGTTTTTCCTTCCTGACTCACATTATCTTATTACTGTAATCTCTCTCTGGTGAGACCAACTAAACTTGACACAAGCCTACACTACTTCTTAAGACCAAGTATTAAAAAACCTTCAAGACATATGCAGTTCAAGTGGAGATTAGCCAGCTGTGAGGCTTGGGCAGGTGGGTGGCCTCCCTCACCTCAACCACACAAGGACAAGATGAGGATATACTATCTCTAGATTTCCTCAACCTACAGCTTCTAAGAACAGAATCTCCCAAACCTGCCTGGAATACTTGTTCACAAAACAACCTAGGTATTCCAAATTTGAATCAGGGAAGAGGTCTAGTTTCTATGCATTGCGTTTAACAAGCACCACCAGCCTGTTTTTATCATCCAGGACATTTTGGAAGCCCTAGTCTAGGAGGATAATTCTAGGCTCATATTCAGAAATCCGAAAACCGGGTCATGTGCTCCCAGGTGTGACCAGGAGTTAACATGACTTTAAATGTATAATTTAGGTGAATTTGTTTTTTGAGGGAGTGTTGTCCTTCTCAGCAGTCACTTTGGGAAGTGCAGTGTGGTATCACGTAGCTTTCAATCCAACATGTTCTCCACCTATTGAATTATATAACATTTGTAGGTGGAGCCTAAGAATCCGCATTGTAACATGTGTCCTAGGTGATTTTTCTTGACACTAGAGTTCTAGAATGACTGTCCCAGAGGAAAGTGATAATCATTACAAACTTATACATAAATCAATACTATGCCAAATCTACTGTAGTAAGATTTTGCACCACCATACACAACTTTTTTTTTTCTGTCTAGAAGCATAAGATTGTAGAAATTTATAGCTGGAACACCATCTTCTGATTATTTAGTCCAGTGGTACCCAAACTTTTTGGCACCAGAGGCCAGTTTTGTGGAAGACAATTTTTCCACAGACAGGGCAGGGTGGTAGAGGGGATGGTTTTGGGATGAAACTGTTCCACCTCAGATCATCAGGCACTAGTTAGAGTTTCATAAGGAGCATGCAACCTAGATCCCTCACATGAGCAGTTCACCTCCTGTTGTGTGACTCGGTTCCCAACAGGCCATGAACTGGTATGGGTATGTGGCCTAGGGGTTGGGGACCCCTAATTTAGTCCAGGTCAAATGATGCAGAAATTCATTTAAGGGGAAAAACATCTTACGGTACCTCTTTCCCCAAAGTAAGAGGATCTGCCATCTCCAGTCAAGAAAGCCTGAGCTAGTCCCTAAACCATCAGATCATCTGAAGTAGCTGATATCAGATGTGGGTTTTGGGAAATATACCATATACTGACTGACCCATAGTGTTCATAGGTATGGCTTGGCAATCTGACTTTACCACAGAAGAATGAGATAATCAGTCCAATTCAAGAACCACTGACCTGTTCTACTCTTGTTCAATAGATGAGTAAACTCAGTAATAAAGTCAAAGTGATTCATTAAGTCAATTTTGTGGTAGACCTTCAATTTGTCTGCAGTGCCAAAGTCTGCTCTATGTGAATCACATAGAACCCTTCTGATCTCTCAGAAAGTCTGAAGGGGCAGTGCCATCCCCCTGAGTAGTAGAAGAAACACGGGGCCTAAAGGAGTTTTCTCAGCAATGATTGACACTCTTCACTAACCCTACCTTTCATTGCCTCTTCTCCGCACCTGTCAATTAATTAAGAGTGGCTCTAATCAATGGACTCTAATCTGTGAGCCACACACAAAGAGAAGGGTTGGGTGGGGGGAAATTGTCATGACACTGCCAGCAGAAGGGAACAGCTAAGCTGCTGTGACTGACTCACCATGGGTCATGGATAATGAAGTTCTTGCAACAAGTCAACAAGATATGCAAAATTGTGAGCATCTTATAAACCACTGAATCCTGGCTTCATTATTATTTTCTTTTCCTAAAATTGTGGGAAAAGTAATGAGGCTCCAAAATAATCCCCAACCATGCTCATACCCTGGTAGCCATTGCCTCGTGTAGTCTTTCCCACGTTGAAGGGGGATGACTGTGTAACCAAGACAGTGTGTAATTTCCAAAGTCAGGCCACAAAAGGCATAATGGCTGCTGCTTGTTGCCTCTTAGTTCAATACTGTGGGGGAAACCAGCCACAAAATTGTGACGACCCTTCAGTCCTGTAGAGGGCTCCACACAGTGAGAAACCGAAGCCTCCTGCCCACAGCTAGTGCCATCCTGCCAGGCATGTGAACGAGCCTCTTAGAAGTGGACACTCCTGCCTCGGTCCAGCCTTCAAACAACTGCAGGCTCAGCTTCATGATGGCGTTCATGCCACAACCTTCCTGTAAACTGTTCCTGGATTTTCAACCTCCAGAAACCGCATGAAAATACATGTTTACTGCTTTAAATCTAAGTTTTTGGGTAATTTGTTATGCAGCAATAGATAATTAATGCAAATCTATTGAATGATTGTCCTACAAGATGGTAGTCTTATGTGCTAGAGGGTGACATGACTGTTAGAAGAGGTAAGGGAAGCAACACAGGTCAGAATTACAGGCTGAAAAGTCAGGGCCAGGACAGCATGATGTCTGCCAGGGCACTGTGTCCAACCCTTTGGATAACTGTAAATAGTGCAGGAGATACCTACTGGAAAGAAAACTTGAGCCAGAGCGAGAGGTAGAGGCCCTCACACTGAAGGAGGCAAGTTTAATTTAATTGTCTTTCTTTCTGTGGACTAGGTCACAAAACTATCCCTTTCGTGAATCACAGGGGACCTTTTATTCCTACTGAGCGGCGAGGAGAACAACTGTGCCCTCTGGATAGAATGGAAAAGCCTGTGTTGTTTGTTTTTGGTTTTGTTTTGTTTTAATCCCAAGGGGCAGAGAGCAGAGGCATCAGGAAGGAGCACCTTTGCTAAAGAGCAGAGCTCAGAGGGTTGCTGCTGAGAGCAAAAATAAAACTCGAGGGGCCCACAACCATCTGAATGTACTTCCTCCTCATCCAGGACCCCCTAAAATTTAACCTGAAAGACTGGTCCAGGCCATGATGGGAAGTGGGGGTTGGACATACCTCACTATTTCCCTCCAGCATTAGCATCAACACAGACCTTAAGTCTGATAAGAAACATTTACAGTCTATTCTCCCTAAAGCCCCAACTTAGAGGCTTCATCTGCATAATAAAACTCAGGTCTCCACAATCCCCTATCATAACCCAGACATTCCTTCCTATAGATAACTCTTTCAACCAATTGCCAGTCAGAATATGTTTAAATCTACCTGGGACCTGGAAACCCCACTTCAACCCCCACCCCCACCTCTGCTTCAAGTTGTCCCACCCTTCCAGATCAAACCAATGTAAATCTTACATGTATTGATTGAAGTCTCATATCTCACTAAAAGGTATAAAAGCAAGCTGTACTCCAACCACCTTGGGTACATGTCATCAGGACCTCCTGAAGCCATGTCATGGGCATGTTCTTAACCTTGGCAAAATAAATTTTCTAAATTGGTTGAGACCTTGTGTTTTACACAGTCAACAGGGACGTCCACATTCTCTGCTGCTGCTTCTTAGTAACTTTTTGGGAAAGACGCTGAATTCATTTTCTATTATCACTGTAGCAGGTTATCACCTACTGAATGGCTTGAAACCATACAAAGTCATCATCTTACAGTTCTGAAGTGCAAAAGTCCTGTGATAGGAGTTATTAAGAAATTACTGGCCAGGCGTGGTGGCTCATGCCTATAATCCCAGCACTTTGGGAGGCCAAGGTGGGCGGATCACGAGAGCAGGAGATGGAGACCATCCTGCCTAACACGGTGAAACCCTGTCTCTACTAAAAATACAAAAAAATTAGCGGGATGTAGTGGCAGGCGCCTGTAGTCCCAGCTACTTGGGAGGCTGAGGCAGGAGAATAGTGTGAACTCAGCAGGCAGAGCTTGCAGTGAGCTGAGATCACGCCACTGCACTCCAGCCTTGGTGACAGACTCCCTCTCAAAAAAAAAAAAAAAAAAAAAAGCCCTGGCTCTCATACCCGGGCTGGCAACCTTTGATATTCAAATGCAAGCCAGTAAAACCTGGGTCCACCCAGGTTGGCCACCTTTAACATGCAAATGCAAGCCGTTAGAAACTCGTCCACCTGTGTCCAGAATTGGAGGGTTCTTGGTCTTCCTGACTTCAATAATGAAGCTGCTGACCCTAGCGGTGAGTGTTACAGTTCTTAAAGATGGTGCATCCAGAGTTTGTTCCTTCAGATGTTCAGATGTGTCCGCAGTTTCTCCTTCTGGTGGGTTCATGGTCTCGCTGACTTCAGGAGTGAAGCTGCAGACTTTCGCAGTGAGCGTTACAGCTCTTAAGGTGGGGCGTCTGGAGTCCTTCATTGCTCTGGTGGGTTCGTGGTCTCGCTGGCCTCAGGAGTGAAGCTGCAGACCTTCGCGGTGAGTGTTACAGCTCATAGAGGCGGTGTGGACTCAAACAGTGAGAAGCTGCAAGATTTATTGTAAAGAGCAAAAGAACAAACCTTCCACACTGTGGAAGGGGACCTGGTTGCCACTGTGGCTGGCTGGGCAGCGCTGCTTTATTCCCTTATCTGACCCACCCACATCCTGCTGATTGCTCCATTATTTACAGAGAGCGATTGGTCCTTTTTACAGAGAGGCTGATTGGTCATTTGACAGAAGTGATGATTGGGCATTTACAAGCGCCTGAGCTAGACACAGGAGTGGCCTGATGGTGGGCATTCACAATCCTCTAGGCTAGACACAGAGTGCTAGAGGGAAAAGTTCTCCGCAATGGCGACTAGGTTAGCTAGATACAAGACTGATGGTGATTTACAAACCCTGAGCTAGATACAGAGTAGCCTGGATTGGTGTTATTTAACAAAAGCCTTGACTAGGACATCGAGGGTGCTGATTGGTCTATTTAAATCCCCTTAGATATGACATAAAGGTCTCCAAGTCGGGCACTAGATGCCAGGACCAGGGCTGGCCTCACCTAGTTGGACCGCACAGCTGGGACTGCAGGTGGAGCTGCATGCCGTCCGTGCCAGGCAACCCACACTCCTCAGCTCTTGGGCAGTGGATGGGACTGGGTTCGGTGGCACAGGGAGCAGTGCTCATTGGGGAGGCTTGGGCTGCGCAGGAGCCCATGGGGCCTGGCAGGGGTGGGGAGGCTTAGGCATGGCGGGCTGCAGGTCCTGAGCCCTGCCCTGTGGGGAGGCAGCTGAGGCCCGGGGAGAATTCCAGCACAGCACTGGTGGGCTGGCACTGCTGGGGGACCTGGCGCACCCTCTGCAGCTGCTGGCCCAGGTGCTAAGCCCCTCACTGCCCAGGGCCTGCAGTGCCGGCCGGCTGCTCCAAGTGCGGGGCCCACCAAGCCCACGCCCACCTGGAACTCACGCTGGCCCACGAGCGCCACGTGCAGCCCTGGTTCCCGCACGCACCTCTCCCTCCACACCTCCCTGCAAGCAGAGGGAGCCGGCTCCTGCCTCCGTCAGCCCAGAGAGGGTCTCCCACAGTGCCATGGTGGGCTGAAGGGCTCCTCAAGTGCTGCCAGAGTGGACACCAAGGCCGAGGAGATGCCGAGAGCGAGGGCTTCTAGCATGTTGTCACCTCTCACACTGTTGCGCCGTCTTCTTGCACTTGCTCCAACATGTGCCTGGCAACATGGCCGCCCCCCACATATCCCCATATGTATAGAACAGCATCATGCCCTGCATTTGCATATTCAAAGCCTAGGGTGGGAGGGCCAGTTTTTTTGCAGGCTACATGAATGACATACCTGGTCAAACCAAACCCCTGAGCCCTAAGCAAATCACACACCACCTCCTTCAGCCTCCTCATATAAGCAGTCACTTTTCCATGGCGTGGCACATGGGGTCTCTTCTTTCTGCTTTGGAGCCCCTCCCCCCGTCTCTGTATAGGGGAGCTTCTTCCTTCTTTCTTCTTCCTTCTTTCTTATTAAATTCCCCTCACCTTAAAACCACTCCACGTGTGTCTGTGTCATCTTATCTCATTCAGCATGAGACAAGAGCCCTGGTGTTCCTCCACTTGTCGGAGTCATGTCAGTCCCAAGTGGGTCTCACTGGGTTAAAGTTAAAGCATCTGCAGGGAAGGCTCCATCTGGGGCTCTAGGGAGAAGCTGTTTCCTTGCTTTTTCCAACTTCTGGATGTGGCCCACATTCCTTCCACGTGGCCCCTACTTTCATCTTCCAAGTCAGCAAGGTTGCTTCCTTCTGGTCCTTCTGCAGCATCACGTCTTCCTCGGAACACAACCGGGACAGATTCTTCTCTTATAAGGACCCAGGTAATTTGTTAGGGCCCATTACTGGTGGAGGATGACCAGGCTTTTGATGCTTTAAACAAAAAGTTAGACAAAATGCACCAACAAAGCAAGGAAAGGATGAAGCAAGGAAAGGATGAAGCAAGGAAAGGATGAAGATGAAAATGAAAGCACACTCCACAGGGTGGGAGTGGGCCTGAGCAAGTGGCTCAAGAGCCCAGTTACAGAATTTTCTGGGGTTTAAATACCCTCTAGAAGTTTCCATTGGTTACCTTGTGTATGCTGTACATAATGAAGAGGATGAAGTAAAGTTGCAAAGTCATTTATTGGGTGTATGTGAATGAAAGGCTATTTCCTGTCATAGCTGAAGTGTTTCCATTTAATTTAGTCTCGAAAGTCCTTAGTTGCCCTGCCTCCAGATCCTAGTCTCTGGCTAATCCAGGATCATCTTCCTATCTCAAGATGTTTAATTTCATCACAGCAGCAAAGTCCCTTTTGCTTTGAGAGGTGACGATTTCATGGATTCTGGGGATTCGAACCTGGATATCTTGGGGGGCCATTATTCTGCTGATCACAAGTACTTTTCTTTTCATTAGAAAAGATTTAAATGATAGTGTTTTCAGGCTATCTCCTTCGGAAGAATTTCCTCCCCAGAAGTCCAATCCACCTGCCATTTCTCAGGCTATTCTGTACTGATCCCTCTGCTGGAGAAGCTGCTACATTGTCTGGGGTATATACCGTGGGGTTTGTAATCCTGCACCAGGAAAACTTAGGACAGGGACACACGGGGAGTTTAAGAGTGGAGCGCTAATAGGCAGAAGAGAAGAGAAAGAGAAACAGCTCTTTCTATAGAGAGAGGGGTCTCCCAGCGGAAAGAACCTGAGGGCGGTGGATGCACCAGATTTTATAGTCAGGTTTAAGGAAGTGGTGTCTGATTTATACAGGGCTCACAGATTGGTTCAATCAGGTATGACGTTTACATCGAGGAAGGCTGGCGGCCCCACCCTAATCTTGTTATACAAATAAACTCTCCCATTGACCGGTACCATCTTGTCTGCCCCTTACTGTACCCACAGCTGATAGAAAGAAGGGAAGACGGGGCCGCCGTTTTGAACATGATTGGCACAACTGCCAACATCTATGTCTGCAGCTCGATTTTTCCTTACTGCAGACTTCCATACCCTCACTATCTGCCTAAGTAATTTATTCTCAACTCTGGTATCACTAAGGGAAGACGGTTGGGACTCACCTGCTGACTGATGGCTTCAGAGGGCACCTCCTCCTCCCATCTATGTCGTCTGCCACTCTGAGAGACTCTCTGGTTCAATTTCTCCTGAGAAGGAACCTTCCACCTGCCCTTTAGTGGAGAAAGGGCAACCTGGGATGGAACTTTTCTTTATACAGACTTTTAGGTGGTCCTGCTCTTTTTAATGGGAGACCTCTACCATCAATTTTGAGCATTGCCAGGAGCCTGTTGTGGGACATCAGGTTGCTTTTCTTTAGCCTCCTACTTTGTTTTTCTTTTTTGTAGGCACATGTGTTTCCTCCTCCTCCATTCTGTCAACCGAGTTATCTTCTCTCATCCATTTTCATTATCAAAATTTTATTTTATTATTTATTTCCTCTTTTAAAAAAAGTTTTATCTTCTATTTTTTTGTCTGTGAATTTGTTATATTTTGTTTCTGCACAGACATTTCTGGGCCAGGGAAAAACAAATGCATGCCAATCCAACATGTTTACATGAAAAGTTTTGCCTGGATTTTTGTGAGTACTTGAGCTCATGGGCAGGGAAGTAACAGCCAAAGAGCGTGGAGCTAAATGCCAGGAGTCTGGGGTCTCACCCAGCACCTCTCTGCCCTGCTTTGTGGTGAGAACCGTCGGTAAGAATGACGTCAGGGCGTCGTGTCTGTGTCACGCCACTGTACTCTGGCACCACTTAACATCTCTCTGAGCTCATATCTCAGCCCTGCAGAGCCCTTCTCTAGCTTCACAGGGCATGAGCACTAAACCCCAAGTCCTTACTTTTGAAGCTCTGCATCATCCAGCTTGGGCTATTTCTGGGTTCCTCTCGTGTGACTCACCCATTTTTTATGTTCCAGCATCCTGGGTTTTGTTAGCCCTGCCCAGTTCCCCTCTTCTGAGACTCTTCCTTCTCTTCTGCCCAGTTAGGCAACTCCTGGTCATCTTCCTGCTTCTGTGCAGCATCGTCTCCCCTAACAGGCCTTCCCCGAACCCCAAGTCTATGCCAGGCCCATCTGTTATCATGCTTTGAGGGGAAATGGGAGTTTGTAAGTTCGAAAGGCTACAAAAGTGAACCGTAAAAACCACACGCAAAGGTATGTGATCAGCTTCTGCTGCACCCACTAGGATCAATGAGGCCAGAGACAGTGTCTACTCTGTTCACCACATGCATTAGTCAGCCCCTAGCACACGACCTGGCATGTGGCAGATGATACATGGTATGTTATGTGCATGAACTGCCCATTTCCTCACCTGTAAGTGGGCTGCAATCCAAAGACAGATGTGAGTGCTTTGAAGTATTGAACATGTAATGGTGTCAGAAGCAATATTCACCTCTGAGGATGCCCAGGCATTCACGCGATGAGCAGCCTCTTTGCTCCTTTATTGGCTGCTTCTTAAGGTCTTCTGTGATTTTTCAGGAGAGAACAAGGGGGCACAACAAGAAGAATGGAACTTATCGCTTGTTTATCTCTCCAGAAGGCCTTGATGTCGAGGGTCTGGTGTTCTTAGAGTGAGACACTTAATGCCATTGCCTGTCCCAGAGTGAAGGACAGGAGACCAGTCAATGACCTGGAACAGCTGCTTCGTTGCTGGTCTCCTGGGCTCAAGGGGAAACATCTTCCTCTTTCTTCCGTCATTTTAGGGGAGATCCCTCACCTTCTACTATCTGGGCCCACCACAGACTGAATTAGTGGGTTCTCCTTGGAAGGCAGCCTCAACTCGGCTGCTGTTATAATTAGGAATCAGGAAAGTCCCCTCCGACTAGATCATGTTCTGATTCTCTCTCTTTTGGAAATAATTAAAAAGGAAGGGATTTGGCCTGAGTTCTGATTCTCCCTGTTTGAAACCAGGGGCATGGATGAGCGATGGACGATAGAGCTGTGCATGGGGCAGGTCGAGAGGGCTGGCCCAAGTCCAGTGAAGATCAATGAAGTATAAGAAGCATAATGAATCAATAAAACAGTGTTTTTTTTCTCATTTTCATTTATAAACACTTTTCTTAAAAAAGAACAGCTGGATTCTATTAGGTAATGTTAAATGGAGTTAGTGTCTGCTGCGTGATGCCATTCATTTAGTAACCACTGCCGTTTTTGTATTATTGTCATCAGTGGGACTTTCTCTTAATCTTTTTCTGCTGAAATAATTTTAGACTTAAAGAAGAGCTTCAAAAATAGAGTTTCCATGTATTCTTCATCCTATCTCTCTTCAGTCAATATCTTATATGATCATAGAATAGTCATTCAAAACTGAGACATTAAACTTTAGGTAATGCTACTCAATAAAGTACAGAACTTATTTTGGTTTCACCAGTGTTTTTCTTCCACTAATGTCCTGTTCCAAGATTCCATGTTACACTTTGTCACCTTGTCTCTTCAGTCTCCTGCAATTTGTGACAGTTCCTCAGTCTTTCCTTGACTTTCATGACCTTGACCCATTTGAAGAATATTGGTGAGGCATTTTATGGAACAATGCTTCAGTTGAGTTTGTCTGATGTTTCTAGTGATCAGATCAAGACTATGTGTTACTAGAAAGCAGAGATGGCATGTCCCTCTCAGGGCATCTTATCAAATGGTACAGTCTTTCAATTTGTGTGTTTTGGTGATGGTGGCCTTGATCATGTGACCAAGAGGCATCTCTACTGTGGATTTTTGGGAAAGATACTTTAAGCCTATGAAGACATCTGATATAGTTTATTTCTGTGTCCCCACCCAAATCTCACCTTGAATTGTAATCCCCGTAATTCCTAGTGTCAAGGGTAGGACCAGCTGGAAGTAATTGAATCATGGAGGCAGCTTCCCCCATGCTGTTCATGTGATAATGAGAGTCTCATGAGATCTGATGGTTTTACAAACATCTGGCATTTCCCGTGCTTGCACAAATTCTCTCTCCTGCCACCTTGTGAAGAGGCGCTTTCTGCCATGATTGCAAGTTTCTTGGGGCCTCCCCGGCCATGCAGAACTATGAGTCATTAAACCTTTTTTCTTTATAAATTACCCAGTCTCAGGTATTTCTTCATAGCAGCGTGAGAACTGACTAATACAATATCCTATCTCTGCTTAAACTTTTGCCCACTAATTTTAACACTTGTGTCAGTGAATCTTGCCTGCACTGATATTACTCTGTAGTTCTAATGGTAATTTTGGGGGTTTCTCTTTCCTTCTACATTTATTCATTGGAATTCTTCTGTAAGGAAAAGTTACCACTTCTTCCTTTGACTTACTTATTTGGTTATTTATTTCTATCAGTATAGACTCATGGATATTTATTGTATTCTTTGAGTTACAGTCCATCATCATTGTTATTTATTTCATATAATTATTTCCTCAAGTTGTTCTAACTTTGGCCATTGGGAGGTTCATCCCCATCTCCTTTCAATATGTATGCTATTGTGTTCAGCATTTTCTTATTTTCTAGCTCCATGGAATGGTCCAGGATCATCTTATATTTTCTTTGTTCCAGTCTTTGAATCAGTCACTTCTCTAGGGAGCCCTGACTCCATTATTATTATCATTATTACTATGGAATGGTATTTAGAAACCAAGTTGTGTGTGATAATTGTGCTCATTGATACTAGGGTCTTGCTGCTGTTTTTAGGTACCATCAATGCATAGAGCTAGGAATATATTTATTTATATAACACATGCATTTACACACCTGTATTTATTGCTTTAGTTTTCAGCACATACATTAAAATAAAACCATACATTTATATTGCTCCAACTCCAAATCCAGCACCACAGAGTTCTTCCCAGTCTCTCCCTTTTCTTGAAGAATTTGTAAAGTATTCCTCCTCTCTCATTGTTATGAGAGATGTGGTTCTTATTGCCTGTATTTATTTGTTTAACCCCGGAACACAGAACAAAATACTTTGAGAATTCCTAACCCCTGTGACTTTCCTTTTATTCACAGCCCGTGAGGATTCTGTATCTTTTCTCAGTCAATTTATGTTTTGCTTCTTTCAGTCTTCAACACAGTTGTTTTGAAATTATAATCTCCAAGGACTGATTATTTGCTTCTCCATGTCTCTTTTTAACATTGTGCTTTTGCCCCTTTAGCCCGTGTTCCTCTGTGCTGTGCTTCACCTGAGTCTTACCCTTTTTAGCAAGGCTGTAATAGAGGCTCTCGTTTTGTCTCTGGCGGCGGGGTGCGTTGTTTGTTTTCTTGCACATTGATTCTTGGAGATTCTCTTGCTGTGTTTTCCTCACACTAATCATTTCTGTTTCTCCCCCTTCCCAAGTGCCTCACGTTCTAACCCTGCCTTCTCTCTGCGTGTCTCCTATTTTCTTTTAAAGATGAAGCATGATGGAAATACAGAATGTCTTTCAAAACTAGTAATGATATTTCTGGGCGATTCTCTTCCCTCCCATGCTATTTAAAATTCTGTTTTGAAGTTGGATGACCTTGAGAATTTTTAGTACACGATAAATCCAAAGGAATTTCTGATGATTTAGCATGGGAAGAATGTTCCTAATTTCTCATGAGTTCCAATTGGGCCATTGTTTTGATAATTTATATGAGAGAGGGGTTCCAATAAACAAGTCATTCATCAGGAAATGATAAACACATCAAGGATATTGAGGTATTTTATGTTTCTTATGTTATTATAAACTCCTGAGGGCAAGTACGAAAATGTGCTCACTTACAGGCCCATACTGTCATTCATACACACGTGAAGTAGTGTAGCAGCCGCGGTAGTAAAAACAGGAATAAAAGAAACTTCACAGGAAATACAATCTGAACTGCCAAGTTGAAGGCTTTTTAGTGTTTAGGAAATAATTGGTACTCACGAACAGCCAACAACTGCACTCAGTTTTTTAGTTGAAAGATGAAATGGAGAAACTGGAATTCTTTACAGCTGTAAGTACCTGAACCTTCCCACGCTGGTCTGTGAGGACCCAGGTTTAATGAGTTTACCGTCTTGTCATTCCTAGGCTCTGTGAGTTACATGTTTGCCATTTGTAGCCTCCTGTTCACATATCTGAGAGCTCAGGCATTCACCTAGGTCCTGCTTAGCCCTCGGGCATAAGTTTTTCACTTTTGATTAGTATCAGTTTGTTACTTATTCACCCAGTGATTCTGCTTCGCTCTTGGCTGGTGGTTTTATTTAGCCCAATGATGATCTTTGTGGGATGATTTTCCCTCTCTGTATCTGCGTGCTCAGTGCCTCTCGATGAAGACCTCTGTTGGAGAATGTTAATGCAGCCCCCAAGGCTCTGTCATGCCATGGCAGGTTGGTAATGAGAGAGGAGGTAGGCACGTTAGAGGAGACGGCATTTGTGAGATGCTGCTTACCCCTTCTCTCTCTCTGCCGTGGGAAAGAGGATCAGCTGTGGTTGACTCTCCGTACTGCTCTCTTGTGGGTGGCAGCTCATCTTCATCCATCCTCTAGAGAGGTGTAAAATATTTATTATTCCTGCAGTCTACATACCACCAATAACTCCTGGAAAGAGAACCAAATTCCACTGAGAGGCAACGTCAGTAAACAGAGAGACCTCAGGATCATCAGGTGGGCATAACCAGCACCTTGCAGAATCACCTGCTTAGTGAAAAGAAATGATCCTGAAAGAATTCAGTTGACTGAGTGTGATATATCTACGTTAGCTACCCCCAAATTCATTCTTCACTCATAACAGAGTGTCTCAGGCCTTTATCACATCTTTTATTTATTGTTAGTTTAGATATATTTCTAATAAGCTTTTCACGTTGTCTCACAATCTGAATCAGAGATATTTGGGGAGGATGAGAAAGTACCTTCCTCGGCTGCATCATTTGGAGCCTGTGTCAGCTGGGACAGGTAATCTAAGCAGCCTGGAAGCAGGGTTCAGCATCTATGTATGGAGGACCTGGAGTAGATGACTGCTAGTATCCCTCCAGCGTAAATATGTTATTTTCCTACTTTTGTAAACCTTCCCAAGGCCCAGCCAGGTGCTGGGCATGATGAACCACTGGGTGAAGTTAGGCCAGCTGTAGAGAGAAACAACACGGGAATGACAAAGAACTTCTTGTCTCCAAACCATGGGTCGCTGCTATGGTCTGAATGTTTGTCCCTCCCCCAAACCCCAAATTTGTATGTTGAAATCCTAACCCCCAAGGTGAGGCTTTTAGGAGGTGGGGCCTTTTGGGAGGGGATGGGGTCGTGAGTGCAGAGCCCTCAGGAATGAGATAGGGCCCTGATTAAAGGGACCCCAGAAAGCTCATTTGACCCTTCCACCATGTGAGGGCACAGGGAGAGGGTGCTGAGTCTGAACCACAGAGTGAGCCCTCCCCAGACACCAAATCTGCAGCGTCTCAATGTCAGACTTCCCACCTCCAGAACTGTGAGAAATACATTTCCGTTGTTCGTAAGCCACCAGTCTATGGCATTTTGTTACAGCCACCCAGATGGACTAAGACAGTCGCCCAGAGATCAGGGATATCAGGGAATTCCCCCGTGATGAGGTGAATTAGACTCAGGAAGGACTGTTGGAAGAAAAGGACCCCCAAGAGAGAAGCTACCCAGGGAAGAAGGTTGGTTCCATCTGACTCAATGAAGCCTCATGTCCCCGAGAGCCCTCACAGGGCTGAGTTCCGTTGAAGAGACTCTCATTCTAAGCTTGGAATGGAAGGTCTAGGGGACTTCCTGGGAGAAGCCCACTTCCTCCTACCTTAGGGCTACAACAGGAATGACCTGGAAGGTCCACTGCTTAAGGAAAACTGCAGGCAGCTGGATCTGAGGAAGCCCAGCCTGGGCTGAGTGTTAAGTAGGGAAGAGATTTTACCATTGAATTCTGCTCGCAGAAGGCGAGCACATCTGCTGTCAGTATAGAGATGAAACAAGAGACAACAGCAGTTTTTGGAGGGCATTTAATAACCCCTGTGATTTCCTTCTCCATGAAGCATGAAGACCACTGGCTGCTAGGCCCCCAGAGAGGAGGCTGGACAATGGGGCTGGCTGCCTCTTGCATCGTCCACCTGTTCGTTACCAGGCCCGTCTACCTGGTGCCCTGCACATGGCCTGTGCTCAAGGAGTGGCCCCTGCTGTGCTGCTGCTGCTGTTATGACCCAGGTGGGTGCTCTTGGATCTCCGAGACAGGGAAGATCAGTGTGGGTGGAGCAGCAAGGACATTCTCTATGAGAGATGAGACATGCTGGGCACTGGGGGAGTCACTCAGGTTTTATCTTTTACTCACAATAGAAGACAAAATGGAATGCGTAGGAGGAGAGTCAGAGAATAGAGAGGGCAAGAAAGGAAATGAGGAGAAGGGAGTGAAAGTGATGAATGCCGTGATGACGAAGTCAAGCATGCAGACAGGAAAGACGCTCTCATGCCTTTTAAAAAATGCTTCCTTAAAGATGGTATCCTGTGACATATGGACTTAATCATTTTGATGATATCATTGGTGCACCTGAGAATGAATTGGCATAATAATAACTCACACAGAAATAACTAGAAAATTAGCCATGTACCTAACAGTCCTGGTTCAGGAAGAGGCTTAAGAGCAGTAGGCAAGGAGAGTTCAGGAATCCCTAAGGGGTTTAGTGCACCCAGCAGGCTGAGGGGAGGAGCAGGGTGGGGTCCACAATGTCACTCTCAAGTCCAAACCCTCCCGCCTGCGAGAGCCCCTCCCTGCCTCCCAGGTAACCACCCACACTCAGGTGCAATGACACTGTCTTCCCAGCACACACACACATGCCTGTTCAATTGCACCCTGGCCATGCACCTTGCCCAGAAAGCTCACTTTTCTTTGTCCCCACTTGTCCGAGTCCTCCGACCCTTCAGATCCCTTTTTGGTCCTGTGCAACATGAATCCTTCTCTGAGTGCTCCGTAAACCCTGAGCTCATGGTCACTTCCATAGAAGCGTTTTGTAATGATTTCATGTGTGAATTTTGTGACTGTATCATGATGTCCTGTTCTGTCCTAGATTTCCCAATGCTTTGCGGAGAGCTGGAGGACACAGGACACACTCAAGCCGTAACCCTGTTGGGCCCACTCTGTGGTTCAAAACCTTCTAGCTGTGTCCTCACACGGTGGAAGGGGTAAGTGAGCTCTCTGGAGTCCCTTTAATAAGGGCCTTATCTCATTCATGAGGGCTCTGCACTCACAAGAAGGGCACAACAAACACAATAAAGGCACGATAATCTACTCCTATTGTGTTTGTTGATGTTCTGGTGGGTTTCCTAAGATGATCTTAATGATTAATGGCTGAGTCAAGTTAAAATTCAGATTGCCTGCTTCATCCTTCAGGATTTTTTGGAAAGTTAAACAGCAAAGACCCACCCAAACTTCAAATTCCCTACTCTCTAAAGCAATGCTTTGTAAACTGTCTTCTACAGCACAACAGAAACCCTTCCAGAAAGGTCCAGGCAGTGCAGGAGTGTTGAGTGTAAGCTTTGGGTTTGAATGTTGACTGTGGGCTTTGGGTTTGAGTGTGGTACTAGCAAGTTTGAGAGAAAGAGAGGTAATGTTTCTTCATCTGTTAAGTGAGAATCAAGAGAGAGAGAGTGCTCACACAATGCCAGACATATAGTAAACATCTCCAAGTGTTAACTGTTGATAATTATGATTTATTCAGGAATCTCCAGACCCTCCTCCAGCCAGTATCCTCTGTCTAGTATAAATGTGAATTATTACAAAATGATTGATGTCTCATTGAAAGTAGAATCAAGCTGCATTGCCCATCACGTTGTCAATCAGTTGCCACAAGTGACATTCAGTTACTGATATGGTTTGGCTCTGTGTCCCCACCCACATTTCACCTTGAATTGTAATCACCGTAATCCCCCATGTGTCAAGGGTGGGACCAGGTGGAGGTAATTGGATCCTGGGGGTGGTTTTCCCCATGCTGTTCTCATGATAGTGAGTGAGTCTCACAGGATCTGATGGTTTTTATAAGCGTCTGTCATTTCCCCTGCTTGCACTTACTCCATCCTGCCGCCTGTGAAGAAGGTACCTACTTCTCCTTTGCCTTCTGCCATGATTGTAAGTTTCCTGAGGGCTCTCCAGCAATGCGGAACTGTGATTCAATTATACCTCTTTCCTTTATAAATGACCCAGTCTTGGGTATTTCTTCATAGCAGTTTGAGAATGGACTAATACAGTTACCTAAACTGAACAGGCAGGTACTATTAGATATAGCCTTGGCACTCTGCCTTGTTGATAAAACTTTTAGTAAGAATAAATCCTGGGAAATGCTCATTAGGTAATAGCAATATTAACTGTAAGACTTTGCTTAAAAATCTCAGAAGAGACATATCCAAGGTGGACAGTAAACAACAGATATCCACCTGGGGCTATTCAAAAGGAAGTGTGATGACCCAGTGCTGAGAGAGAACTGGGTTGGGGGGATGCCAGGGGCAAGTGCTCCAGCCACATGGTCCAGGCTGGTGTCTGTGTGCAGCAAAGACAGGATCACCCCACGGGACACACTGAGAAGGACACCTCTTCCCTGTGCTCTTCTTCCCAGTAATGCAAGACCCCAGTCAAATCAGCAGAAAACATCAGTCAGCTGGCTGCTGCTTTGTCTTTTTTGCTGCATTTATGTCTGAGCTCACCCAGGATATGTCATAGGGCGCTGCAAGGTCTTTGAGAGTAACCGGCTGCAGGAAACATATATCTTCATTAGAAATGACTTTAGACATAGAGACTCCCCTGACTTTCTCTTCTGAAGCAGACCTCTCTGTAAACTTGTAACCACACTGAATGCCTTTGAAAACATCCTTCAAAAAGATCCGTAGGGAACTTTTGCTCTCCCCGTGTAGTTTCAGAGTGCTTCACAGACTTTTTTTGCAAACTTAAGTCAAAAACTCAGTCCACTTGGAGACTAAATTATTTACATCCACTACAGAGTCCTTCTTAGCTGCCGTTGCCAAGGGTATTCGGGTGTCCACACTATAGATCCTTGGCTTGTTTTTAAAATTATTTTTGACATCCCTTTTGCCTCTTCTCTCCAAGTGCTCAGAAGGTGCACAGGCATCATGCCTACTGCCTATGATGTACAGAAGACTGTCCCAGGTATTTAGAGCTCAAAGAAAGCACTGCATTCAAGTTTCCTGGAGTGCTGTGGGGACAGTGAGCAAAAAAACAAAAGTGTTTAAGGAGCACAGGCAGACTGTGCCCTGCTGGCTGGAGTGGTTAGAAAAGGCTTAATGGACAGGCAGTACGGACCCCACAGGGCTCTGTGGGAGGTGGGACTGAGTAGAGCAGGGGTGTCTTCTGGGGGAAGGGAGGATTGAGGACGAGGTCTCAGATCAGAGCATCTGAGGTGTATGATGAGAACGGTGGGCCAACGCAGCTGCCTGGAGAGAAGGATTCTCCCTGGAAGTAAGCTTGAGAAGTAGGTGGGGGCCTCACATGCCTGAGAGAAGAGTTTGGGTTTTATTTTACAGATAATAGAGTATTAAAAACTATGTGTAGGAGGCGTGATGTTGCGATGTTGTAGTGGGAATGGACACATGTCTGGGCACTTCATTTCTAGAAGTGAAGAACTTATGAGGGCTATTGCAAGCATTTTTTTTTTTTTTTTTTTTTTTTTTTTTTTTTTTTTTTTGAGACAGAGTCTCCCTCTGTCGCCCAAGCTGGAGTGCAGTGGCCAGATCTCAGCTCACTGCAAGCTCCGCCTCCCAGGTTCACGCCATTCTCCTGCCTCAGCCTCCCGAGTAGCTGGGACTACAGGCGCCCGCCACCTCGCCCGGCTAGTTTTTTGTACAAGCATTTAAGGTCAGTTTTATCTGATGGCAATTGCAATAGGATAGAAAGGAAGATCAGAAGCCATGTCACAATGAAAGCTTGGATAAGACTGTTACTCGCTGAATATGGAAAGAAGAATGAAGAGGAAGCATTATTGGTGTAAGGCAATGGGATAAGGTAGAAACGAGATGTGACCGGACACCTGGAGCCTACTGTTCTGGTACCACATTTTCTTTAACTAGCTAACCCTGTGACCTAGGAAAGCTGAGTGACTTCTTTGGGCTACCATTTAATCATAGATGAGCCAAGTACCAATAAAATGAGGTCTTCCTTCTCAAGTGCACTTGAGAATGAAATGAGAATTGATATGAAAGCATTTTGAAAAGTTAGAACTATCGCTGAAACAATTATCATCATTAATATTACTGTGGAACTGGAATCTTTCCGATTCATTAATTTTGCAAGCCGTGCCCAGCTGAAGGGAGTTGGAGGCCATGCATTTTGCTAGCATATGTCTGTTTCTGGAGGGAGATCAAAAGACTGCTTTGCATCACTGCAAGAAGGGAATTTCCTATTTCCAGGCAAAACAATAAAAATGAGCAATCTCTCCAAGCCTGTCTCCGAAAGACATGATTCTCATAAAAATCATAATTGCAGTATCACCATATGCAGCACATGAGCACTACCCTCAGCTCCCCTGCTGTGCCAGGAAGCTTTTCTTGGCCGTAATAAACACAGAGTACCAGATAAAGCCACAGCCTGCATGATCACTTGGGCAAAGTGCTGGCTCCACTGCTGACTTTTGGGGTTCAGGCTTCCAGAACACTCTTACTTCCACCAAGCCCCATACTGGGGCTGAGAGAGCTATTGCACACCTGCATGTGTGTCTCTGAGATAGCAGTCCTTGTGTGAAGGCCTGGGGCTCCTAGACCATCTTGCTGGCCACTTGGTCCTCACTCCCTGTGCCTTTCCCAGCCAGAGGCCAGCAGACGTGGGCCTGAAGGCAGGAAGGAGTTGGGGCAGATGTTGTAGCTGTGGGAAGTACCAGCTTTTAAATGATAGATCCTCAGCCTTCAGGCTCAGCTGTAAGAATGGTCAAGTGTCCTGCAGATGTCCAGGTGATTTGTGTTGTCATTTTGCCAACTCAACATTAATATTAGGGGGTACTGAGATCTCAGTATGTGTTTGTCATTAGTGCTATGCATCCCATTCTATAACAAATGTTTCAAGTACATTATCTTATTTAGTCTTCACTAGCACCTTCGAAAGTAGACATTCTTATAATGCCAGCTTTATGGATGAGAAAACAGCCTGGAGAAGGCAAACACTTTTTATAAAGCTTCAGAACTAATAAATGGTAGTTCCAGGATAACACCAAAGCCGACAACTCACCTAAGAGTTTCACTAATGTTGGAAGCTTTCTGACATCCTGGGAATGAAAGTCCTCACCCCACAGTTTTACCCCTATACTTGGCACATGCTAAACACTCAAAAAGAAATTTTGGATTGATTCATCACAGACGGAATGAGGGTGGAAATGTAGCATCTGCAGCCCAGCGTGAGAAGGAAATTAGCTGGACCAGGGCCTCCGAGATCATGGCAGCGCTGAGGCTGACTTTGGGAGAGGAGATAGGAAAATAGAAGCCACACAGAACTAAAGGAGGGAGAAATGGGAGAAAAGTGGAGAAGATAAAGCAGAAAGGGTTGAGAAAGTGGAGGGAAAAGCAGAGGCAGCTAATGGAAGCGAGCGTGAGGCATTAGAAAACTTGACTTCATGTACTTGTCTAAGACCACTCTGCTCTCAGGTAATGGCTTTCTTATATATTCATATTGAAGTAAAGAAATGTGCCCAGGCCAGGTGCGGTGGCTCACACCTATAATCCCAGTGCTTTGGGAGACCGAGGTGGGTGGATCACCTGAGGTCAGGAGTTGGAGATCAGCCTTGCCAACATGATGAAGCCCTGTCTCTACTAAAACTACAAAAATTAGCTGGGCATGGTGGCGGGTACCTGTAATCCCAGCTACTCAGGAGGCTGAGGCTGGAGAATCACTTGAACCCAGGTGGCGGAGGTTGTGGTGCACCTAGATTGTGCCACTGCACTCCAGTCTGGGTGACAAAAGTGAAACTCTGAGAAAAAAGAAAGAAGAGAAAGAGAGAGAGAGAGAAGAAAGAAAGAAAAAAGAAAGAAAAAGAAGAAAGAAAGAAAAAAGAAAGAAAAGGAAGGAAGGAAGACAAGAAAGAAAGAAAGAAAGGAAAGAAAGAAAGGAAGGAAGAAATGGGTCCAATTGGACAGTTCATAGATTAAATGTGTGCCCTGCAAATTAAAGCTCTGGATACCTTTGCTGAATAAGAATTCTACGTACATAGGCTGTGGGTTTATTTTGTCAACTTTGGCCACAGATGTCTTCTCCCCCTTTCCTCTGAGGAAAGAAGTGGAGCTGTCATTGAGAGGACACACGCTTCCCCCAGGTGTCCCTCCTATGGTGAAAGCCCCACAGACCCAGGGGGTAATTCGCCTTTTCTGGGAATTGGGGAGACTGCGCTATAGGCCTGCCTAATCCTTCACAGACACTCAGCTGTCTCAGGCAGCTCCTCAGCCCCTTCCTTCTGTTTTATTCCCTGGGGAGCAGGGGGCTACCTGTAGTCTTTTCTCTCCTAGCTTATTCCTTCCAACCTAGACATCTCACCTTTGGTCCATTATGGCATATTTTTTACTGTAAAATTTTTGACCCATGGAGCAAGCCAGTTACTTTTGCTTCAACTTGTAGGACATCTCAAGAAAGACAATAAATACAAAATTTTCCACGTAGGCAGACCAATCCTCCTTCTTTCTTCACTGAGTCCTTGTATGGAAACTCACTGGCATAACAAGACCCTTAAGACAGAAATAATTTTCACTGACAATTTAATCTGAAATAAAACACTTCAGAGGAAAACCAGCTATGTTTCAGTCAGATTTGGAAGGTGACAGAGGAAGACAGAAAGCCCAGTGGTGATGGCAGGAAGGGGAGGTCGCTGGGGTTTCAGATCCCGGGTGGCTCTCAGTAAAGCTAGGTGTGTGCAGCTCGGAGTTAGGGCTTTAATTCATGCTGTCATTTCTCCTCCACATCTAACCACTCCCAGGCTTGTTCCCTTTCAAAGCTTTGAGTGCCTTCTTTTATCATGACTTGTTTCAATGCTGCTGATTCCAAGGTCCAGAGGCTGGTGGTGACTCGGCAACCTGGGGGAGTCCTGCAGGTCAGGATGTGCCTATGCAAAAGAGGAGAGCGTGATTTGGGCCAAAGAGAGAGAAATGGCTTCAGTTGTGATCCTTATGGGTTTATAGGGTCCCGTGTGCTGGTGTAAAGACCTCAACACTACTGTGGACCTGGGAATAAAAGTGCTCTCCAAATCCTTAACAACTGCCTTAAGAGAGGAATACCTTCATAAGTTTGGAACAGCCTTTGAACTGCTAATGCAATTATTTCCCCTTCAGGCTCTGCTGCAGTTAGGTGTGGCCCAGGCGCAGTGTCCTGGGCGATGGAATGTGAGCATAGTTAGGTGCACTGCTTCCCTACTTCCTGAGCTAGGTCCTCTCTGCTCCTCCCCTCTTCCTGTCCTGATGCAAATGCATGGTGCAGTCTTGACAGCTGTGTGTTGGACATGGTGGCTTCTCCGGATGGGAGGAGCTTGGGTCTCCTTATAGACAAAGAGTGCTGCCTGTGGGTCAGGAACACTCATGTTGAGTGTTACATGAGTGAGGAATAAATCTGAAAATGTGCCATGGCTCAAACACGAACAAGATTTATTTGTTATAGCAACAAATGGAGTTGAGAGAGCTCTCTGTTTCTCAGAAACACTGTTTTCATTAAAAAATAGCAAAATGAATCTAGGTTAAAAGAAAAGGTAGAGGCAGGCCAGATTTAATTTTATTCTTTTTATTGACACATACTAATTGTACACATCTATGGGGTAAGTGTGATATTTGACACATGCATACAGTGTGGAATGAGCAAATCAGGTTGTTGGGTGTCCATTGCCTCATTTATCATTTCTTTGTGTTGGAAATGTTCCAAATCTTCTCTTCTAGTTATTTTTTGAAACATATAATAAATTATTGTTAACTGTAGTCACCCAACTATGCTATCAAACACTAGAATGTATTCCATCAAACTTTAGTTTTGTACCCATTAATCAACTCATTTCCATTCCACTCTCTACCTTCTTGAGATCAACTTTTTTAGCTCCCATATATAAGTGAGAATAGGTAATATTTGTCTTTCTGTGCATGGCTTATTTCACTTAATCTTTAATAAATACTTGAGTAAGCAATTATTTATTTTTTGAGGGGCTCCATGCAAAGGAGATATCTTTAATAGGAATATGGCCATATCTCTGCCCTCATGAGGCTTATAGTCTAGCAGAGAGAAAGACTAAAAATAGTTATAATTATGTGATTAATGACCTTAATATATTCAAGGAGACAGCTATGAGACAATATAACAGGATGACCTACTCACTCTTTAGGGCTCAAAAAAGACTTCTCTGATTCTACAATTTAAAGTTATAATTTACAGAATTTGTGCTAACTTATTATCTGTCCAAGACAGCAGTATATGCAGGGGTCCTGAGTCAGAAAAGACCTTCACTGGAATGGAAAGAAGAGCAGGGTGACTAGAGCACAGTGAGTCAAGGGAAGGGGCTCCTTACAACCAGATTCTCCAGGGTTTCTTGGACCTTGATGCAAATTCCCCACAATAGCCCATTCGTGCATGTAACCTGTTACATATTTTGAACAAGAAGTGATATACAAATAGCACTTTAGGGTGAGCACTTTGGTTGGTGGGTAGGAAATGGTTTAGAATTCATCAGAAATGGATAGCAACTAGGACCCTATTGTACTAGTTCAGGTGAAAGATTATGGCCACCTTGGAACAGTAGTTGGTAGTGATGGCCGAGGTAAACTGATGGAGCCAAGATCCCTTGTGTGGAAATAGAAATGACAAGACCTGGGGATGGATTGGGTGTGAAGGGTAGTGATGTCAAAAGAGGAAATGATTCCTAGTTTCCGGGGTTGAGTAGTTTGTTCATGGAGATGACAAGGGCTGGAGGGCAGCAGCGGGGAAAACTTACATGATGTACATCCCAGCCCAAGGCATTTACCTCCTCCAATACACATCCCCTGGGATGTGATCAGTTGAGGATTGGATTTTGAAAGATAAATATGTTTCAAATAAAACAAAAATATGTGGGAGTTATGGAGAATGAGAAGAACTTTAGATGATGATGTATTCATGCCCTTCTATTAAAAAAAATGTCTTAGAAAATTCTAGGTCTTATTTTTTTTTCAATAACTGTTTTGATTTTTTATAAAACTCCAGTGGGATGGCATTTACTCAAATAAAACTCTTCTGGAATTACCAATAAATGATTTACTAGATACATTCCTATGACTTTTTAGAATTCAGGATATGGAAATGACAGCATCAACAAAGCCCAAAATGTAACCAGTTGCTGTCCCAAACAGTGGCTCAGCATCAGAGAGGAGAAAGAACTATTTCTCAGTTAGAAAATGTCAATACCTTGTATACTTGTACAATTTACAAAAATAGTGTCAGGTGCTCTGGTCTGGAAAAGAGAAATGCAGGGGAAAAATGCAAGTAAAACTCCTTGCAAGTGTTCAAGCCCTGGGTAATGCTATCTCTTGCAAGTGTGAAAGAATTTAAGAGTTTATTAATTGTGATGCTAGAGTGTCCATTTTAGATCTTTCCTGCTTTCTCTTGTGGGCATTTAGTGCTATAAATTTCCCTCTACACACTGCTTTAAATGTGTCCCAGAGATTCTGGTATGTTGTATCTTTGTTCTCATTGGTTTCAAAGAACATCTTTATTTC
>NW_016821745.1:4237069-4282659 GCF_001698545.2 Rhinopithecus bieti | reverse complement strand
GGGGGGAGGGATTGCATTGGGAGTTATACCTGATATAAATGACGAATTGATGGGTGCTGACGAGTTGATGGGTGCAGCACACCAACATGGCACAAGTATACATATGTAACAAACCTGCACGTTATGCTCATGTACCCTAGAACTTAAAGTATAATAAAAATAAATAAATAAATAAATAAAAAATATTTTATTAAGGAGAAATAGATCTGTGAGACTGAAGAGCCTATTATGTGCTTTAATTTTATTTTCAATATATGCATTGTGTACATATATAAAGTTTATTAAGCTGTAAAATACTGATTCTTGTTTTGACTTGAAGAGTCTTATTATATTAAAAAATGTGAGAGTTTAAAGGGAACTCCTAATCATTTATTCCTGAGAATGAATGCAACTTTTGTCCCTCATTACAGCTGAGGAATGTTTGATAGTGGGCAGAGAAGATATGATTTTAGATATTGGGAAGAGACACACTGGGCAGTTGAGGGTAGTCAGGAAAAGCAGGTTTGTGCAGAGTGAGAAAGGGAATGTAATATGAGTACTTTTCCAAATAAGGATGTCTCCTTTCTAGACATCTTTGCAGCCACACAATTTAACACAGCAAATTTGCATGCTTAGGAAGTATGTATTGAATTGAAGTACAATGAAAAATACGGAAGATCCCAAGAGATATTTTGCCTATTTTAATCCTAGGATTGATTCCAAATTGTAAAGTCCCAGACAGGTGGACTCCTGTGCTGGCTCTTTCCATGGGCTCCTCTGCAGGCTCCGGGACTTCAGAAACTGGAAGAAACCCTGACCTGAAGGACTCCATGGTCATCACTCATTGGACAACAAAGGCTTCTTGATGTTTGCTCCAGTGGAGGTGGGGTGAAAGCTCAACCTACTTACCCTCTTCTGCCTATGTGATAGAGCATATGTTGAATCAGGCCATTTATTTGGGGTCTTTGATTGTTCTTTAGGGCTATGTTTGATAAGAACATTTCCCCTCATCTGGCTTAACAGAGACATAAGCAATGCAGAAACCATTGGCAAATTTGTAATGAAAGGTGACTTCTGACTCATAGAAAGGAAAGGGTTTTATAAATATTTAAGGTAGGTATAGGCCTCTCTCTCTTCTCTCTCCTTCTCTGTCTCATCTATCCATCATCTGTCCATGCAGATACAATGGATGTGGCATGTAGGAGTCACTCTTAGAGAAAAAAAAGAAACTAAGTTTTCTTGGCCTGATTAAATGAGAGAATGCACTTACCATTAATTGGGTTTCAGAAGACTATGGGAGCGGCATATTTGGGAGGAAAAATCAAGTTCTGTTTTGAGTGTTCTCTTTGAGATGCCTATCAGACATCCGGGAGACAGTATTTATGCAGAACTCAGGGGAGAGGCCACATATGTTTGACCACCTCTGCATATGGAGGGAAGTTAAAGCCAATTGGATGGATGAGATGAGCTCGCAGATAAATGTAAGAAAGACAGGAGACATTTGGAGACTGAGTCTTCATGCAATGCCATGCCTTGGTCAGGGAAATGAGTAAGAGAGGCGAAGAAGGAGTGAGTAGAGTGGCAGGAGGAGAAATGAGAGAATGGAGAGAATGGCTTTTTGGAGATCAAGTGAAGGCAATGTATCATGAAAATGAGAGGAGTTGATGGTGTCAAATGCTGAGTTGAGTAAGATCATCCCGGAAAAATGACCATTAGATTCGATGACATGGGGTTGACCTTGCCAAGGTTGATTTTCCCCTTGTTGTCAGTCCAATTGAAGTGATTTCAAATGATTATGATGTAAAAAAGATGGGATTCAGGGATTGTAGATGCTTTTGATGAGTCCTGCTATAACGGGAAGAAGACGTTTGGACAAGAAGCTAGAGAGGCGTGTGAGTTCAAGGGAGGTTCTTTTCTTTCACTGTTTTTCAAGATGGGAGCATCTTTTCATGATCATGGAAATGAGTCACAGAGAGGAAAACATTTTGTGAGAGAGGATGCAAAATTAGGACACTAATATATTTGAGTAGACTAGAGGGGATGACATTCAAGACACCAGTGGAGGGAGAGGTTGTCCTTACATACAGGTAAACAGATACTATCAAAACAATGAACTCAAGAAAAGAGGGGATTGACCTACTGATTTATAGATGACTGTCACAATGATAGATAGCCAATCATATTGTCTACTGGCAAGAACTAGGTTTTTTTTATGAATAAGAAGGGATGATGCTCTGGAAGTCAAATGAAGAGTTGGGAGAACATCTGTACCACCTCCAAGCCCACTGGTTCAAGGGCTTTAAAAGAACAGGCTGAAGGACATGCAGTGTCCCCAAGGGTCAGGCAGGCTTCAGCTAGAGGAGAAAGGTGGAGGGAACCTCTAGAGGAGAAAGGTGGAGGAAACCTCTAGAGGAGAAAAGTAGAGGAAACGCTCAGAGATGTGGTTGGAATATAGATTATTTTGCTAATGACCTGGAGTTACAGAAGGCAGAGTGGAAGGAGTTGGGCTCTGTGGAGGTATCAGGGCTCAGAGATGTACAAAATGAAATGGGGTGAGTTTCTGGTTGATAAGGAATGACTTGTGAATTGGTGACTAAGGTATATAGGCTGAAGGACTGATAAGATTATTTAATATATTTGGTGGCGAGAGTATGCACACTGGGAGTGAGGAGGAGAAGATTTCCCAAGAGTCAAGCATATAATAATGGTGGAAACAAGATGAGATTCAGGAATTGTAGGTTCTTTTGATGACTCCTGCTATAAAGGGAAAAAGACAACTGGACAAGAAGCTAGACAGGCATGTGAGTTCAAGGGAGGTTCTTTTCTTTCCTTGTTTTTAAAGATGGAAGCATCTCTGCACTTCGGTGACATTGCTCTGATGATGGTATGACGACTGGGAGAGGGCAGTGCATGCCGAGCTCTGTGGGCATTCCCTGGTAGCTTTGCCAAACAGGGCTTCCTCATATGGCTGTGCATGTTGGACACTGCACAACTCCAGAGGAAGCTATTTACATTCATTTGATGTGAATGGTACTCTGTACAATGGTAGCTCTCTCTTTATAGGTGAGTGACATGAGGTGTGTATGTGGGGCTTATTATTCCTCATTTTATTGATGAGGCAATTGAGGTACAGATGAGTCCAGTGACTTTCCTGATTTCACGTTGCTATCAGTAATGGAACCAGATTTTGATTCCAGCATTTGTAAGCACTCTTGAGCTCAGTGCTGCCTCTTGAATGCCAAGATCTCTCTGTCCCTCTGAGGCTATTACTAATAATCAAAAACAAACAAACATTAAAATGCCCTTGAAGGGAAGAGAGTCAATGTATATAAGAGAACAATTTACAAACAAAAGCTGTCTTTAATGTTACAGGCTTGCTTCAATTTTTTGATGGCTTTTGACTGTCCATTCTTATTTAAGACTGAGAGATGAAAGTCATTGGAAGCCATGTGTGCATGGTCATTGAATGCTAAGATTCCATTTAGGGTCGTTGGACTGGGACCTGACCACTTTGTTAGAGAGATCCCCAAATATGAGTATTTGTAGGTCTTTCCCCTTGGACTGGATTATTTCTCTAGGGAAGATCCTCCAGTTCCCGCCTGAAGTGTCTGGTCACCAGTATCCTGAGACCAAAGTAAGGTCAGTGGGCTGGGATAGCCTCCTTTCAGTATTTGGGTTTTATATTAAAGCCTTTGTTTTCAGCCCTTTGCTAAAACCTTCCAGCTCCTCGCTAAAAGCTCTCACTGTATCTAAAACTTCCAAACCGAGAACCTCCAGTTCAGTAATTGTGTTGTTATAGAAACCTCTTGCACCCCACTTTAAATCCTCTCTGTCCACCTCTTATTCCAGCCACCACTGTGATGACAAATCCCATGCGGGTGTGGCTAGTCTTATGCAGGGACCCTGGGTAGCATTTGGACCCCAACTCTTGGCCCTGCCCCTGAGCTTCTATGGGGCCTAGAAGTGCAAACCCAGTGGGCACTGGCACAGGGCAACCTGGCAGGGTAGGGAAGCTGACACCACCCGTCAGTGGTAGATGGAGATGAGAGAAAGTACATTCCTCTCTCCTCACCCAGGGAAGATGGTTCTGAACCCATTTCACAAGCCTTCATAGACAGTCCCATCAGATGGAGCAACTAATCACTCATAGCCCTGGCCAATATGATACCTTGGCTCTTTCACTTTTCACTTCTGCTGTTCCTTTACTCCTACTTCTTGGGATCATATTCCTAGATGAATGACTCACACATAAGTCCTTAGCTCAAGCCCTGTCTTCCAGGGCATGTGTGTGAAGAAGTAGGTGTCTGCATATATGCATAGCTTTCAGGAGCTGGGTTGACCCAGTGACTGGGAAAGAGGACAGAGCCATCTGAGGTTGTAAGTATTCTGTACACAAAAGGTCCCCCATCTCCTTTTCTTAGCCCCCACCCCACAGTCCTACTTTCAGTTCAGTTCCTGAGGCTTTCTCACAGTTCAGTGGTGCAAATCGCCTTGCTTTTTATTGCTTTCTTTCTCCACAGATTAGGTTTCAGCTCTTTCCACTCTGATATATTATTGACCACCCATGCATCCGCTTTGCCTCTTCTAAAATCTCGTTGACGTCTCTCATCTGGCATCATCTCAACCGTTCTTGTTGTCCTTTTGGGTTCATACCTTCCCGTGACGCATTTGCTTTCTTTTTAGGGGACCTTCCAGAGGGACAGTCCAGAGACAAACACGCTTCTTCTCTGCCATCCTCATCTTGGGCCTTAGCATTTTCTTTGATGCATGCTGTCTCCTAAAAAGCCTGAACCCTGAGCTTTCGTTCTTTGTAACTTGTGATTAATGAGATTTGGGGAGAGACAACAAATGCCTCAGAGCCTTGATTTCCTCATCTGTAAAATTAGCTGTGTGAATTGATCGCTTAGATCTCTTCTCGCTCTAAAGCACTATTGATTATCTAACCTCCACCTTTGGCCCTCTGAGAAACTCATAGGAGCTACTAGTGCTCAGTATCTAATGGCAGAATTTGATGAATGCTTTGGTTTAGGGAGACCATGTTGTACACAACCTCCCAGGAAATGCCTGGATGGTTGAGATTTCCATCTGCTCAGGCCCCGGAGACAGCTTGTATTAACTCTGCAGGAATGTTTTTCATTCGATGTGTTTTTGTCTCTTTGGAATCCATTGGATAGTTTCTCTCCTTTGGCACCTTCAGAAAGCTTTATAGGACATTGACCTGCAATTCTGTAGATACTCCTGGGCTGCTACATTCACTGCTTTCCTTTCTCTACGATTATTTATTGTCTAAAATAGTTTGGATAGAGGGGTCAAAAATGGACATAAAACCCATGTCCTATTTGTGCGTACACACACCCACACCCACACCCCCACACACACACACGGGTTGAGGAATGGAGGGAAAGGGAGTAAGAGATATAGCACAATGGGAATATCTCATTGTCTTGGAGTCCTAAGTTCTCCCAGGCATCAGTGCAGTATATTTGCCGTCTAGGGACAGGGCTGGCTTCTCTCTAATTGATTTATTAAATTCCAGTCCTCACTGGTTTCAATCTCCCTTTTTTTTTCCCTACAAATGATTTGACATTTAGTGTGTGGCAGCTCTAGAAATGATTTTTGAATTCTTATCCAAGCTAAAGAACATGAAGGGGAAGTATCTGGTGACATTAAACCTAGAATAGCACCTGTCCCTGTCTCCATGCAGAAACCCCGCGCCTCCTATTCAACCTTCAAACTCAGCTCAAGTATCACTTCCTTTGAAAATATTTCCTTAATTGTCCCAGACAAGGTGAGACACTTCCTCCTATTTTTTTCTCCTGGATTACATCATAATTCTATGGCAATATATACATGTTTCCTTTAAAATAAATATCACCTTGATTTATAATTGTAGATGAGACACAAGTTAGTAAAATGAGACTCATTAGTTTGGGCTGGAAACAAAAAACTATATTGCCACATTTTAAGGAGAGGAGCTAGATGGTTATATAGGCATTGCCTGAGGAATCAGATAAAGCTGGCTGTGTCTGTGCACCATTAATTTTTCACCTCCATCCCCTATGAGAAGGTGAGGTTGAGGAGGCTGAGGAAGGAAATTCTTTTGAGGAGGGCTTTCAGAATAATTGGACACTTGTCTCTACTTGGCTGCCTCACCACTGCCACAGGGATGGGGAAAATGGGATGTGCTGTTCTTGCCTCATGATGAGTGAAAGGCAATTCAAGAAAAGCAGGTGGAGGCTGCAGAAGTTTCCCCTGGCGTGTGCAGAACTGACAGCCTGGCGTCTGATCCCCAGGTAGGCTCAAGGAGAGAGGAAGCGGCTGCAGCTCCATGGCCAGCAGCAAAACCAAGAAGACTGGTTTGTGTGAGCGAGCATCGTCTCCACAGACAGCAGCACAGAGCTGAGGATCTTCTGAACGTTCTTCTTTTTGGAGATGCCTGGGGATTGTCTTCAAAATGATCCATTTCAGGAAGATCACCATGGGAGAGAGGAATCCTGAGAGGGAGGGGGTCCATAGACACTGGGGGGCAAAGGGGAGAATTGTGGGGGCAGCTGGGATGAGGCGTTTCTCAGTTGGAAGGACAGAGAATCTTAAGAAATGCAGAAAATGCAGAAACACAAGAGGAGGAAGAGACAGAGATAGAGAGACAGAGACAGAGGAAGACAGAAACACAAAGATGGAGAGACAGGCAGAGGTAGAGAGACAAAGAGAGAGAGAGACACACACACACACACAGAGGAGGAGGGGAGATAGAGGAGGGAGAGTTGTTTATGCAGCCCAGGGGCACCAGTGCCAACCAACAGCTGTACTTTCCCTGTAAATGTAAAAGGCACCTTGTCTCCTGACGCCCTTGCACCTACATCCAGCCTTGGAAGCATCAGCCATAGGAGCTAGTGAGGCAAGGATGAAGCTGAAGAAAAATCAGCAACTGACCACACTTTCCTTAATGGCCTTGTCTGTCCAGTGACCGCAGCAAGGGCTCCTCTTGGCTCTTCCATATCTTGTTTGCTCTCTGATTGACATCCAGCTCTTTTCTGTATGCTATACCCTGAATGCCTTTTCCTCTCCCTTACCACAGTCACCAACAACCTTCTGAACTCAGCTGAGGCACACTTTTTTTTTTTGAGACGGAGTCTCGCTCTGTCGCCCAGGCTGGAGTGCAGTGGCCGGATCTCAGCTCACTGCAAGCTCCGCCTCCCGGGTTCACGCCATTCTCCTGCCTCAGCCTCCCGAGTAGCTGGGACTACAGGCGCCCACCAGCGCTCCCGGTTAATTTTTGTATTTTTAGAAGAGATGGGGTTTCACCGTGGTCTCGATCTCCTGACCTCATGATCCGCCCGCCTTGGCCTCCCAAAGTGTTGGGATTACAGGTGTGAGCCACCGCGCCCGGCCGAGGCACACTTTTAATATGATTCCATTCTGGGACCATTTCCGTCTCTGAAATTCTTCACCTGTGGTGACACTAGCATGTCTAAGGCCGGGACACAAGGCACATGGCTGCGGCAGCACCCCGTGCAGGAGAGGGGAAGGCTTGCCCATGGCAGAAGCTAAACTTGTCCGTGGAGGGTCTGCCAGGTAGGGAATAGGGTCCAAGTAGCACACAAGCTGTATTTGATTCGGACAGTGGTTGGCGGAAGCAGACTCTCCAATGAAGGCTACAGAGTTCTGGTGCAGATCAAGCAATCTGGAAATGTGGGGTCTTCAGCTGGGCCGTCTTCTGAGACTTGCTACCACGTAGAGTGTCCTGCCAGGCTGCAGTTCAGGAGGAAAGTCTTATGCTGGAAGAAAGAGTCCTGTGTACTGGAATGGGTAAAAAAAAAAAGTGACACTTTTATTTATTCGTTCATATAATTCAGTTCCACTTTGAAAAAATTAGGTGTGGTTGACATGATTCTGGACTCATGGTTTTCAAACATTTATGTGCATAGGCATCATTTGGGGGACCAGTGCTGATTCTTGGGACTTACACTGTGATTCAGTTTAGGGTGGGCGCTGGAAATATGTACTGGAAGAAGTTTTCCAGGTGACACGACACATGGTCCCCAGACCCCCAGACCACTAGGCATGTGACCCAACTCCCACCAATTTCCATTTTTCTAGAGGCTGAACACAGAGTTTGCCTGTTCTGCTTCTCCCTCCTAGAGTTATGTAACTAAAACTAAGCCTTTGAGCAATTCAAGAGGGGCTGGGGAATGGAGGTTGCAATTAGATTTTTGGCAGTAGCGTGACAACAGATTATTTCAGCCTGTGGAGAGGCAGGTGGGGACTGATTCTAACAATGGGCGAAAGATCTGTGAGTCACTCTCCCGTCTTACTAAATGTTTGCCCACACGGAAGATTTGCTCCATCACTTCATAATCATGCTATGAAATTGTGCTTCCTCCTTGGCACTGCCTGCTGAGTAATTTATAGGACACAGAGGACGAGGCAAGTAATTAGGTTTTGTTTTTTGTTATTGTTGGGTGACTCAAATGCAGTTGTTTTCTTGTCATTGCTGATTTCTGGAAAGTGCGCTGGTCTGACACATCCACATGTGAAAGCCAGAGCATGTTTACGGTTTATCTGAAAAATAACTTCTTTCAAAGCTGTTTTTCTTTCTGCACACAGCAGAGATTAAAAATAGAAACCGTTAGCCCCAGAGGGAGTGGGGAGCAGAACCCCTGGGTTCTGAACAGCTTAGGTAGTTTAGAACAAACAATCCTTTCTCTTCTATTTTTAGTGGCGAAGGCAGTATTTCCAACAAGTGGACTTTAAAAAACAAACAAACAAGCAAACAAAACCTGTGGAGATTGTTTCCTAGTGGCACAAATCATTCCTTAGACACTTACGGAAGGTATGACTTGGATACCAGGTTTGCATGCAAAAAAGAAGCCCTCCAGCAGATGATAATGTGGCTTTTGTTGTGTTTTTCACGGAATGGGTCCTCGTTTCTAGATGACCTATAATGTATTATTCTTTCCCTTGCTCAGTGCTGCTACTTACAACCTCAAGAACAGAGCAAAGCAGACCAGCTTGTTGTGGTACTGAAATTATGCAGTTAGCTTCACAAGTATTGTGGCTAAATGGCCCCCTTCATTAATTCAGTCATTCATTTCACATATGTTAATAAAGAACTTGATGCTGGATACTGTCCTAAGCCCTGGGGATACAGCTGTGAACAAAGCAGCAATAAATTTCTGTGATAAGGTTAGAGTCTGATTCCACCGCCCTTCCATTAGTGATTTGTATATGACTTTGGGAAAGGTGACAAAACTCCTTGAACCTGAATTTTCTCCCTTGTCAAATGAGTTTTCTGTTATCAGTGTTTCTCAAAATTTCCTCCTCAGAGCCGGGAGCAGTGGCTTATGCCTATAATCCCAGCATTTTGGGAGGCCGAGGTGGGGAGATCTCTTGAACTCGGGAGTTCAAGACCAGCCTGGCCAACATGGTGAAACCAAAAATACAAAAAATTAGCTGGGTGTGGTGATGCACATCTGTGGTCCCAGCTACTCAGGAGGCTGAGATGGGAGGAAGCCTTGAGCCTGGGAGGCAGGTTTTGCAGAGAGTTGAGATTGCACCACTGCATTCCAGCCTGGGTGACAGAGTGAGATCTTGTCTCAAAATATAAAATAAAATAAATCCTTTGTCATAAGCATCCCTGGGAATGCCTGGTGAGCAGAAGTGGCTCCCCTGGAGGTTCTGATTTGGTATGTCTGGACCAGCCTTGTCCAGTGGAAATAGAATGTGAGCCACACATAGAATTTCAAATTTTCTAGCAGGTATAGTTTTAGAAAAGTAAAAATAAATAGATAAAATTAATCCTAATATCTTGTATTTAATTTACTCTATTTGAAATCTCAACATTTCAACATAGAACCAATTTAAAGTAGTAATGAGTTATTTTGCCTTCTTCTTTTGTATTTAGTCTTCAAAATCGATCACGTTTCCTACACTTAGAGCACAACTCAATTCAAAGTAGCCACATGTCACGTGCTCAGCAGCCACCAGTGGCCGGTGGCCACCATGTTAGACAGTGCATGGGGCCTTGGAATCTACATTTAACAAATGGCCCAGGTGGCTCTTATGATGGAGCAAGTGGAGAGAGCGTAGTCTGGGTCCTCTCTAAGCAAGCTCCCAACTCTAATATTCCATCAGAATATGAAGGTTTGGGGGAAGCACATTAGTGGGTCTACCACTCAACTGACAATTAATGTATGTTCATATTTTCAGAACATCAGTTTCATGACTGATTGTACTTTCCTCTGTTTTCTCTCCCTCCCATCCTCCTTGTCTTTTAAGCTGACAATCAGGAAGACATAATGGTACTAGAGATGATTCAGAGAAGAGAATTTCAAATGATCAAGGGGATAAGAAAGCTGTCTTATCATGATAAAGTACAAAGAACAAAAGTTTTCAAGCTAGAAAAACCAGGCTAAAGAGTGAGGGTGATCAAAGTCTGTAAAGTTATGAAGTCGATGGAAAGAATGAACATGAATGTTTTAAAATCCAAAAATAGCACAACAACAGGAACAATTGGGAAGCCTTAGGACAAAATAATGAGAAAAAAGTACGTTAGGCAGCAGATACAGAAGTTAGAGAACTCATTCTCTATGGTTTAGCAAAGGATATATTGCAAATAATTCAAACAACGTTTTGGCATGAGTCATATCTTCTTACAATATCCCAAGACATTCTGTATATTCTTAGTAAGTAGTTAAGTTTGATTTTAGAAAGAACACTTTTCATCTGTCCACCTATCCTTCCGCCCATATATCTGCTCATTAAATTTTATAAGGGCCTAAACTGTAAAATAGATTTTGTTGGGGGTTTTTAATATATAGAACTTCATTTAATATACTCAATAATCCTCCAAAGTAATGCTACTATATCTATTTAAGAGATGGAGAAAGGCCTCAGAGAGATTAAGTGACCTGTCCAATGCATTTGGCTGGCAAGTCATGTTAGTGATTGGTATATTTTTAAAATACATTTCATTGTATATATTTAAGGTAAACAACATGATGTATAAAATGCATTTATATATATGCAGTGTCCCCTTATCCATGATTTTGGTTATCTTAGTGTCAGTTACCCAAGGTCAACTGTGATCTAAAAATAAATGAGGACAGAAAGTTGAATACTGCATGTTCTCATTCATATGTAGAAGCCAAAAAATTTGATCTGATAGAAACGAAAAATAAGACATTGGATACTAGAGGCTGGGAAGGGTAGTGGAAGGGGAAATAAGGAGAGATTTGTTAAAAAACACAAAATTAGAGGTAGATAAAAAGAAAAACTTCTAGTGTTCTATATTACTGTAGGATGACTATAGTTAACAATGATACATAGTTTCAAATAGCTAGGAGGATATTGAATGTCTGACACAAAGAAATGATAAATGTTTGAGATGATGGATATGCTAATTGCCCTTATCTGATTACTATATGTTATACATAGTACAATTAATATATATATCACAAATATGTACAATATGTCATTTAAAAATTAAAATATTTTAAAGATATTTTGAAAGAAATCATACTCACATAACTTTTATTATAGTATACTGTTATAATCATTCCATATAATCATATAATAATAATTTTTTGTTAATTATTGTTGTTAATCTCTTATTGTGCCTAATTTATAAATTAAATTTTATCCTAGGTATGTGATATGGTTTGGCTATTCCCTCCTGCCCCCAGATCCCACCTTGAATTGTAATAATCCCCATGTGTCAAAGGCAGGGCCAGACAGAGATCATTGAATCATGGAGGCAGTCACCCCCGTACTGTTCTTGTGGTAGTGAATGGGTATCACAAAATCCAATGGTTATATAAACAGGCATTTCTCTACACATGCTCTCTTGCCTGCCACCATGTAAGACACCCCTTTGCTCTTCCTTTGTCTTCCACCTTGATTGTGAGGCCTCCCCAGCCATATGTAACTGCGAGTCCATTAAATTTCTTTCATTTATAAATTATCCAGTCACAGATATGTCCTTATTAGCAGCATGAGAACAGACTAACACAGTAAATCGTACCAGTAGAGTAGGGTGCTGCTGTAAAGATACCTGAAAATGTGGAAGCAACTTTACAAGTGGGTAACAGGCAGAGGCTGGATTAGTTTGGAAGGCTCAGAAGAGGACAGGAAGATGTAGGAAAGTTTGGAACTTTACCTAGAGACTTAGAATGGCTTTGACCAAAATGCTGATAGTAATAGAGACGATGAAGTCCAGGTTGAGATGCTCCCAGATGGTGATGAAGAACTTGTTGGGAACTGAAATAAAGGTGATTCTTGCTATGTTTTAGCAAACAGAATGGTGGTATTTTGCCCCTGCCCTACAGATCTGTGGAACTTTGAACTTGAGAGAGACGATTTAGGGTATCTGGTGGAAGAAATTTCTAAGTGGCAAAGTGTTCAAGAGGAAGCAGAGCATAAAAGTTTGAAAAACTTGCAATCTGACAGTAGAGTAGAAAAGAAAAACCCGTTTTCTGGGAAGAAATTCAAGTCAGCTGCAGAAATTTGCATAAGTAATGAGGAGCCAAATGTTAATCACCAAGACAGTGGGGAAATTATCTCTAGGGCATGTCAGAGACATTTGCAGCAGCCCCTCCCATCCCAGGCCCAGAGGCCTAGGAGGAAAATGTGGTTTTGTGGGTTGGGCCCAGGGCCCCGTGCTGTGTGCAGCCTAGGAACTTGGTGCCCTGTGTCCCAAGTGCTCCCACCATGGCTAACAGGAGCCAAGGTACAGCTCAGGCTGTGGCTTCAGAAGGTATAAGCTCCAAGTCTTGGCAACTTCCAACTGCTGTTGAGCCTGCGGGTGTACAGAACAAGAATTGAGGTTTGGGAACCTCTCCCTAGTTTTTGGAGAATGTATGGAAGTGCTTGGGTGTCCAGGCAGAAGTTTGCTGCAGGGGTGGGGCCCTCATGAAGAACCTCTACTAGGGCAGTGCAAGAAGGGAAATGTGGGGTTGGAGCCCCCACACAGAGCCCCCACTGGGGCAGTACCCAGTGGAGCTGTCGGAAAAGGACCACTGTCCTCCAGACCCCTGACAACTTGCACTGTATGCCTGGAAAAGTCACAGATACTCAACACCAGCTGGTGAAAGCAGCTGGAAGGGGGCTGTCCCTGCAAATCCACAGGGGTGGGGCTGCCCAATGCCATGAGAGCCCACTTCTTGCATCAGCATGACCTGGGTGTGAGACATGGAGTCAAAGGAGATCATTTTGGAATGTAAAGGTTTAATGATGACCCTGTTGGGTTTTGGACTTGCATAGGGCCTGTATCTCCTTTCTTTTGGCCACTTTCTCCCATTTGGAATGGGTGTATTCAATGCCTGTATCCCCACTGTGTCTAGCAAGTAATTAACTTGGTTTCAATTTTGCAGGCTCATAGATGGAAGGGACTTGCCTTGCCTCAGAAGAGACTTTGGACTATGGACTTTTGAGCTAATGCTGAAATAAGTTAAGACTTTGGAGGACTGTTGGGAAGGCATGCTTGTTTTTGAAATGTGAGTACCTGAGATTTGAGAGGAGCCAGGGTGGAATGATATGGTTTGGCTGTGTCCCCACCTAAATCTTACCTTGAATTGTAATAATCCTCATGTGTCAAGGGTATGTCTTTATTACAGCATGAGAACAGACTAATATAGTATGTATGTATAGGACAAAAACATAGTATGTATTGGGTTTGGTACTTCAGGCATTCACTGGGGGTCTTGGAACATATCCTCCAGGGATAAGGGCAGACTACTCTAAAATGGTTACTGTCTTAGTTTGTTTTTCATCGCTGTTACAAAACACCACAGACTAGGTAATTTATATAGAAAAGTTTGTTTGGCACACAGTCTGGAGGCTAGGAAGTCCAAGAGATTGGTGTCAGCCACTGGCAAGTGTTCTCCCATGGTAGAAGGATGGCAGGCTGAAGGGAGTATATGAGACAGAGGAAAAAAGTAGGGCCAAACCCTTGTGATACCACAATAGCAATAATTCATTCATGACAGTGGTACCCTCACAATCCAATCACCTCTCAAATGCCCCACCTTCCAATACCATTACAATGGCAATTCAGTTTCCAGCATGAGTTTTGGAGGAGACATTCAGACCATATCAGTTACTATAGTGGAACAAGTTCATTGTAACTACATTCATTGCTCTATACAAAAGGCAGGATGTGGGGACAGATGTCTATGAAGCTGGCCCAGAGTATTCTTATGAGTATACTGGAAACTTCCTTTTCTCAGGAGAAGATCTGTCACCAAGACTGAATTGAGTGTCTCTGCCAGAACTCCATGGTACAAAGCCAGCACTCCCAGTGCCCATATCATGTGTAGGTTTTTGGAAATCCCCTGCCAGTGCTTCTGGGAGCCTTTGTGTTACTATCACAGAGCAGTTGCAGATGTGCTCAATCAGTTTGGTTTGTTAAGCTTTCATGAGACAATACAGTGTGACAATCTTTAGGGAATACTAAACCTTGTTAGAATCATAAAAGTACACTCTATTAAAACTAAAGGAAACCATTCAGTTGATCTTTTCCAACTTGATTGTTGACATTAATGGCTCAACTGATATGTATTAGTGACCTTAGACCAGAGCTGGAATTAGAATCGGTAGCCTGGGTCCCAGTCCAAAGCCCTTTCCAAGTTAGTAGGTTTTGCAAACATTGACCTTTCATTGGTATCTAGTATGCAAAGTAAGTCAGCATTTGACATTTTATTTCTCGATATTTGATTGAGATGCTTGAAATATGTCACATTAAACTGAAAAACATCAGGACTGATAATATGCAAAAATTATTTACAGCTTGTAATTGAAGATTAAATGTTGAAGACAATTATTCTGGGTGACTTCAGAGGAGAGGCTTACATTTCTCCCCTTTCTTTTTGTTATGTTCTACTTTTGAGTTTTTTACACATGTTATTTTCTCCATCTGGAATATCTTCCTCACTCATCTTCCTCCATTTGGTCCATGATATTGTTTGGCTCTGTGTCCCCACCCGAATCTCATCTGGAATTGTAATCCTAGAATTCCCATGTGTTGTGGGAGGGACACAGTGGGAGATAATTTGAATCACGGGGGCAGTTTCCCCCATACTGTTCTCGTGGTAGCGAATAAGTGTCATGAGATCTAGTGTTTTATCAGAGGTTTCCACTTTTGCATCTTCCTCATTTTCTCTTGCTGCTGCTATGTAAGAAGTGCCTTTCACCTCCCGCCATGATTTTGAGGCCTCCCCAGCCACGTGGAACTGTAAGTCCAATTAAACCTTTCTCCTCCCCAGTCTCGAGTATGTCTTTATCAGCAGCATGAAAATGGTCTAATGCACTAAATTGGTACCAGTAGAGTGGGATGCTACTGAAAAGATACCCACAAATGTGGAAATGACTTTGGAACTGGGTAGCAGGCAAAGGTCAAAACAGTTTGGAGTCATCAGAAGAAGACAGAAAAATGTGGAAAAGTCTGGAACTCCCTAGAGACTTGTTGAATAACTTTGAACAAAATGCTGATAGTGATATGGATGATGAAATTCAGGTTGAGGTGGTTTCAGATGGATCTGAGGAACTTGTTGGGATTTGGAGCATAGGTGACTCGTTTTATGTTTTAGCAAGGAGACTGGTGGCATTTTGCTCCTGCCCTAGAGATCTGTGGAACTTTGAACTTGAGAGAGATGATTTAGGGTATCTGGCAGGAGAAATTTCTAAGCAGCAAAGCAAGCATTCAAGAGATAACTGGGTGCTGTCAAAGGCATTCAGTTTTAAAAGGGAAACAGAGCATAAAATTTGGAAAATTTGCAGACTGACAATGCAATAGAAAAGAAAATCCAATTTTCTGAGGAGAAATCCAAGCTGGCTGCAGAAATTTGCATAAGTACGAAGGAGACAAATGTTAATACCCAAGACAATGAGGAAAATGTCTCCAGGGCATGTCAGAGGTCTTCACAGCAGCCTCTTCCATCACAGGCCTGGAGGCCTAAGAGGAAAAGATGGTTTTGTGGGCATGGCCCAGGGTCCCTATGCTGTGTGCAGCCTAGGGACTTTGTGCCCTACATCCCAGCTGCTCCAGCTGTGGATGAAAGGGCCAGCATAGAGCTTGAGTGATGGCTTCAAAGGGTGTAAGCCCCAAGCCTTGGGAGCTTCCAAGTGGTGTTGAGCCTCTAGGTGCACATAAGTCAAGAATTGGGGTTTGGGAACCTCCGCCTAGATTTCAGAAGATGTATGGAAATGCCTGGATGCCCAGGAAGAAGTTTGCTGCAGAGACAAGGCTCTCATGGAGAACCTCTGTTAGGGCAGTGCAGAAGGGAAATCTGGGATTGGAGCCCCCACACAGAGTTCCTACTGGTGCACTACCTAGTGGAGCTGTGAGAAGAGGGCCATCATCCTTCAGACCCCAGAATGGTAGATCCACCTGCAGCTTGCACTGTGTACCTGGAGAAGCCACAGATATTCATCACCAGCTCATGAAAGCAGCTGGGAGGGAGGCTGTACTCTGCAAAGCTACAAAGGCAGAGCTGCACAAGACCATGGGAACCCACCTCTTGCATCAGTGTGACCTGGATCTGAGACCTGAAGTAAAAGCTGATGATTTTGGAACTTCAAAATTTGACTTCCCCACTGGATTTCAGACTTGCATGGGCCCTGTAACCCCCCTGTTTTGGCCAGTTTCTCCATTTGAAATGGCTGTATTTACCCAATACCTGTACCCCCATTGAATCTAGGAAGTAACTAGCTTGCTTTCAATTTTACAGTCTTGTAGGTGGAAGGGACTTGCCTTGTCTCAGATGAAACTTTGGACTGTGGACTTTTGGGTTAATGCTGAAATGAGTTGAGACTTTGGGGGACTATTGGGAAGTCATGATTGGTTTTGAAATATGAGGGCAAGAGATTTGGAGGGGCCGGGAGTGGAATGATATGGTTTGGCTCTGTGTCCCCACCCAAATCTCATCTTAAATTGTACTCCCAGAATTCCCATGTATTGTTGGGGGGGATCTGGTGGGAGATAATTGAATCATGGAGGTGGTTTCCCCCATACTGTTCTCTTGATAGTGAATAAGTCTCACGAGTTCTGATGGTTTTATCAGGGATTTGCACTTTTGCTTCTTCCTCATTTTCTCTTGCCACAGCCATGTAAGAAGTGCCTTTTGCCTCCCGGCATGATTCTGAGGCCTCCCCAGCCATGTGGAACTGTAAGTCCAATTAATCCTCTTTTTTCTTCCCACTCTTGGATATGTCTTTATCAGCAGCATGAAAACGAACTAATGCAGTCCACATTCTGTGATATCCACTGTATTCATTAGAATAGAACAGATATGCTGTGGTGGCAAAAGAAAAGCCCTGGAAAGACTGTATTTCTCACAACACTGTCAGCTATGGGTTGAGTGGCTTCTCTGCGTGGGCTCCCCTGCAGTGCTCCCTTGCACAGGTCTTCTGCATGGGTCTCCTGAAGGTTCTCCTGCTGGGCCTCCTGCAGTGTTCTCCTGCATGGGTCCTTTGCATGGTCTCCTGTGAGCTCTCCTGTCTGAGTCTCCTGAAGGTTCTGCTGCTGGGTCTCCTACAGTGCTCTCCTGCATGGGTCTTCTGCATGCATCTTTTGCAGTGATTCCCTGCATGGGTCTTCTGCATGAATCTCCTGCAAGCTCTCCTACGTAGGTCTTCTGCATCCATCTCCTGTAGAGTTCCCCTGCATGAGTCTTCTGCATGAGTCTCCTGCAAGCTCTTCTGCATGGGTCTTCTGTAGTGCTCCCCTGCATGGGTCTTCTGTGTCCATTTCCTGTAGTACTCCCCTGCTTGACTCTTTTGCATGGGTCTCCTGCATGAGTCTCCTGAAGTTTCTCCTGCATGGGTCTCCTGCAGTGCTCCCCTGCATGGGTCTTTTGCATGGGTCTCTTGCAATACTGTCCTGCATGACTCTGCTTTGTGGCTCTTCTGTTGACACAGACTTTCTTATTGGCAGAGACCTAAACTGCTTCCACACTGCAGTGCCTCCATGTTAGAGTCCTTTCCTTCTAGCCACATGGTGAGAGAGAGAGAGGAGAGAAAGGAGAAGTAAGATGAAAGTGCAGATGCCTAGAAAAGACACATATGGTGGGATTTGCCTTAGACCTCAGCTAGCAAGAGAGACACCATTCCTGCTCATGTCCCAAGAATTAGTTAAATGACCTCATCCAAGTATCCTGGTCTGGAAATTAGGAGGATCATATGGGTACTTGGTAAGTAGGAATGGTCTCTGCGATGTCATATCTGGATGCTGTCTCTTGCCCCTATTATCCTTCGAGAAGCCTTCCATAAGAAATGTATTTTGAGCTTTCCTTCAGCAAGATGGGTTCGAATTGTTTACTGACAGTCTCAGTTCAATGACAGACCAGTAAGCTCTTTCAGGGAAGGAAGCTTGTAAATGTCTCTTATATGATGCTACCACCTTTTCTGCATGCCCTCAACCTTTGCTTCCACTTCTCTTCATTTTTCTCATTCATGATGTTAAGTGTGATGCTTTGCCCATCATAGATGATCAACATGGGCTGGAAGTTGGGTGTTAGGCTTCATTGAAGGTGGAGAGGTAAAGGCTACTTTGATTATCCATCTGAGCAGGAAAGGGAGTCACAGCTTACCTGCTACATACCTGAGAAAATCATGGGGTTGTTATTCACCATAAGTGCATTCATTTTTGGTCAACATGTTGTCCTAATTATACAAGTGAATCTAGTCCCTAACTGCCTTGTGATTCTAGACTATAGAAGGTGACCATTCTACCATATCCTGGAGTATTCTGTTCATTTCTGGAAACCCTGAAAGTAGAGATTTGAACAAATGATTAGGTGAAGGAACTGGAACCTGGAGAATCATAAAAAACATGACTTACATTCAAATATTTGTAGGTCTATATTATAGGGTGCTAAGGTGATGAAAGTTAATTTGTTTGACTGCAAGAAGCAAAGTATAATTTATAGACAGATAGGTTTAAATTTCATGTTCAGAAAAATGGTATTAATAACAGGAAGTCTCTGAAAGCAAAGTGGAGCTGTGAGTTATTGTCCATACATGGGCAGAAGCTGGTAAATCTTGCTGAGGTCCTATTAGAGGAAGTTCCTGCATCAGACACAGCACAGGAATACATGATGTGCTTTGGTTTCCTCTCTGAGGTTCTGTTATACCATCTTGTGTTTGAGTCTTAGATGAGCCAACTGAATTTGGCTTTCCTCAGACATCATGAGGAAAATAATGTCCCTCTTAAGCCTTTAATAACTGTGTGGGGGGAAGGTTTGTCTTCAGAGTAAGTTCTTAGAAGTGAGATTGCTAGGATAAAAACCAAATGCATATGTAATTTTGTTGCATATTGCCAAATCCTCCTTTAGAGAGATGGTGCTTTTGCTCTTTCCACCAGCAACGTAGGAGAGTGCCTGTTTCTCTACAGCCTTGCAAACAGAAGGCATTGTCGAACTTTCACGTTTGCCAATCTAATGGATGTGAACTAGGATTGGCTTTCTAACCTCCTTTTCTCTTATAATGAGAGGATCTGAACATCTTTTCATATGTTATCTTTTGTGCATTGTTGCTTCATGTCTTTGCTAATTTGCTTATAATTTTTTTTTTATTTTTTTCCTCTTAATTTTTAAAAGATGTTTCAAGTTAGGAGTATTATCCTTTTATGGATGATGAATACTGAAAATCTTTTCTCCCAGTGCTCATTCTCCTTTTAACTCCTTTGCTTATGGTGTTTACCATTTTGAGTAGTTTGTGTATTTGTTTGTTTTTATTCTTTGCTTTTGACATGAAAAGTTTTATTTTTATGTGGTCACATTTATCTTTTGGTTTTCTGTATGGGGATTTTTAAGAATTAGAAGGCCTTCCTCCATACTCAAGGTGCAGAGGGATTCCATCATGTTTTCTTCCAGTGTGTGTATGTTTTTATTTTTATTTTTTTTTACTTTCAGATCTCTGATGTCTCTGGAGTTTATTTTTGGGTGTGGTATGAGAAACGGATTTAATTTTACCTTTTTCAGAATTGCTCTCCAGTTGTCAAAACTCCTCTTAGGCCTTGGATAACTTTGGTGGGGGGCAAATTTTTTGTTTTGAAACAAAAATTACTGTTTTGTTTCAAAACATTGGCCACAGCCCTGCTGCCTAAATCTGAACTCCTCAGGTGCTCTCAGGCCTGGCTGGGCTCCACCTCTTCACTGTACTGCAGACCTCAGCCTGATCCATGGTCTGCACTCCCGAGCACTAGCGTTCCTTGCCCTAGAGGACAAAGCATCCCAGAAGATCCTCAGGCATCATGTGAATTGCTTCACTCGCGTTAGTGCTATTGCCTCTCATAAATGGCAAAGTCCTTGAAGGTAGCAGCTATGCTCTTCTATCTTGGGTGACCCCACAGCACCAAACTCAGACCATGAGAACACAGTGAACATCTGCAAGTACTTCTGGAGTTACAGATATTTCGAGATGTGAACAAGACACGCTATCTCCCTAAAACACGCACGATTCCTCCAGTCGTGTCTCCTTGAGTAGCTGCTTTGTGACAGGCACTGTGTGATAGGCATAGTGTGATAATCACAGGCACAGCAAAAACAAAGTCCCCTGGAGCACAGAGTGTGGTTGTGGACACCAGCAATAAATAAAAAAGCAGAGATGCAAGCTCATGGCATGGCAGGTGGCATGGACTTTAGAAAGAAGAGCAGGGAAGTAGGATCAGGGCTATGCTCAGTAAAGTGAGTGACTAGAGTGAAGTGGAGGGAGGACCCCGGTGAAGACATGGAGAAGGTGCATGCCAGGTAGAAGGTATGGAGGTGAGGATGCTTTGCCAGGAGGGAATGATCTTAGAGTTCGAGTAACAGCAAAATGCTTGCGTGTGGAGGGAATAAACTAAGGGAAGGGCTGGAGGAGCCAAAGTCAGAGAGAGAGGCAGGGGCTTTATGCCTCGTGGCCCCATTGACCACAGATGTACATGAAGGGAAGGGAGCAGAAATGTGGCCTGTGTGCCATGGCATATGTGGAAAACAGAACATCCACTCCAAGTGTGGATGCAGCAAGGGCAGTAGGAGGCTGCTGGTGTCCAGGCAGGAGACATGTACACACGTAGCCAAGACTCAGTAGGAACAGTGGAGGGGGTGAGAGAAGTTAGATTTGGGATCTATTTTGAGGACAAGGCCAGCAGAACTTTCTTCTGGGTTGAATGTGGGAGTGAGGGAAAAAGAGATTTAAAGATGGTACCTGATGCCTGTGTTTCTGGTCTGCATAACTGATAGATAACGGTGTCATTTTCTCATTTCCAAGTGGACCTGGCATCTCGTGATTTCTGTGTTCATAGCATCTGGGTTCTATCAGGTAACTGAAGCAGGCTGAATCTTAAAATGACCACCTCTCCAAGGTTGTAACGAGGGAAATAAATGCTGTTTGCTCCTAACGACCTTCTTGAAGGATCCAGAGGCACTCATGCTCATCAGCTCGGGCAGGCGTTGATTTGGGGGAAGGAGGTGTGCAGCTCAGAGAGAGGCTGGCTCTGCTGCATCTGCTCGGATGGGCAGTTGGCAGAGAGAAGGGCAATGCTGACTTTAACCCAAGGTCAGGAGGGGCCTGTTGATAGGGTGGAGCCACCTGGCCTTTTCTAATGTAGGAAAAGCTTTTCACACTGTCCTCTGACTGGTTCACTCGGCAGCATTTAGAGTGAGCACCACAAGCCAGGACGTGTTCTGGGTGCTCTCGCTGCTCCCAGGAGAAGGGTTCAGCCCGCGGTGCAAGGTCAGATGAGCAGATTCCATACTGTGCACGGCAGTGAGGCATGAGGGCAGGGCAGAGAGGAGCAACATGTCTCAATGTTAGGAAAAAAGAGAAATTCCATAAAAGGGGTCATTAGCATCAGGAAGAGAGTATGGACCAATTCACAAAGAATAAATTTCACAAATAGAATTCCAAGCATTAAAAATGTATTGGGTATGCCTGGAATCCCAGCACTTTGGGAGGCTGAGGTGGGCAGATCCCCTGAGGTCAGGAGTTTGAGACCAACCTGGCCAACATGGCAAAACCCTGTCTCTCCTAAAAAGACAAAAGTTAGTAGGGCATGGTTGCATGCACCTGTAATCCCAGCTACTTCGGAGGCTGAGGCATGAGAATCGCTTGAACCCAGGAGACAGAGGTTGAAGTGAGCTGAGATCACGCCACTGCACTCCAGCCTGAGGGATAGAGCAAGACTCTGTCTCCAAAAAAAAAAGTATTGGGGAAAAACAGCCATGTAAGACCTCAGGCCTTAAGGAAAGGGTGATGGCCAGTGCGTAAAGGAAAGAGAGAGCCGCAGAGCCCAGAAGACAAGTTAAGGACCTACAGAAACTGGTGTTTCACATGGTCTGCTCTCTAGGGATATGGCAGAAAGGTAGATTAAGGGGTATATTATCAAAAGGGAGAAAGCACCACAGTTGACCTGAGTCCCTGATACTATGGTCCAGGACTCTGAGATTTCACTCTCCAAGGACAGGATTAGACCCTCAGTCTGAGGCTGATGGTTAAGTGCTTCCACTAGCAAAGAGCAAACAGTTGCTGGGGCATTGAGTCAAGAACAGCCACAGCGGTTCACAGTGAGTGAGTGATACCGCTGGGAATCAGCTGGAAACAAAGCACCACCATGAAGAATATCATTTATAAGGATAAGACTTTCCTCTCCATTTAGGAATCACTGTCCTGGAAAACTCAGTTCTGTTCATGTTGCCTTTGCATTGGCCAGTCAGCGGTGCCAGCTGGAAGCTACACAGATGAAGCCCAGTGGTGTGGATCAGGCAGGGTTAAGTACTGACAGCAAAGTCACGGTAGGGAGACCACATGGAAAATGTGACCAGAGAAAGGATCCAGGAGAAAAAGTGTCTTGCTTGGTACAGGAGTCTAAGACAGTTGGATTTGTCTTGAGTCTTTTTGGATCCTGTGGTCAACAGAGTAACCTGATACATCTTGGGTGATGGTTAACTATTTGTGTCAACTTGGCTGGGCCACAGTCCCCAGATATTTGGTCAAACATTCCTCTGGGTGTGCTTTGAGGGTGTTTTGGGGTGAGATTAACATTTGGACAAATAGACTGAGTAAAGCTGGTTGTCTTCCTTAATGTGGAAGGACTTCATTCAATCAGTTGCCTGAACAGAACAAAAGATTGACCCTCTCCCTAGTAAGAGAGAATTCTCCCTGCCTGGTTGGCCTTCAAAGTGGGGCATCAGCTCTTCCTTGTTCTACAGCAGCTGCTACTCTTCAAACTCAGACTAGATCATTGACTCTGCAGATTTTGGACTTGCCAGCCTCTATCTATCATCTGTCCGTGTGTCTGTCTGTCTACCTACCTACCTACCTACCTACCTACCTACCTACCTACATAGCTTCCTATCTCTCCTGTTGGTTTCTGTTCCCCTGGAGAGCCCTGACTAACACATCTTATTATAGGATTAGTCAGAACTCCCAACAGTTTTGCCTGGTGAAGTCTGCTCAACAGCTGCCAGGTTCCAAGGTCAAGTGTCTGAAAAGGGAGAGGGAACCAGCCAGAAGCCGTATCATTTTAAGACCTGACCTTGGAAGTCACTCAAGTTTTCTTCTACCAGGTTCTCTCATTAGAAGTGAGTCACTAAGATGACCTGTATTCAAAGAAAGGCAAATCAGAGTGCCTTGTTAATGGAAGAAATATCAAAAATTTGCAGACATGTTTTCAAAGCACCATTTTCCACTCTCTGACCACAAATTATTTACATTTCTCCCACTCTCTTACCTCCTCTCAAGATTCCATGTCTTATCTGTTGTGGGATCAGACTCACAATCTTGTCAACTGCGTAGGTCCAAGTGCAGGTCAGGTGAGTGAACTGCTGAAGATGTGAACAAAAGAAACAAATCACCCAGTTCTCCCACTCTAGAAATCCTAAGAGCACTGAGGGAAGGAACTGTATCTCTTTTTAGCTCCCGTGATGCTTAGCACAAAAAATAGTGAAGGTTGCGAAGACATCATCTTGCATTTTTTCTAAAGCAATAAACATAAATAAATAATAAAACATCTACATCTCTCCTTTCTGTTCCCAAGTACAGAAGTGCCCCCCATCCGTTGTTTCACTTTCCTCAGTTTCTATTAACTGCAGTTAACCATGATCTGAAAATATTAAAATATTTTCAGAGATAAAGAAGCTATTTTCACATAACTTTTATCAAAGCAAGTTGTTATATTTGTTTTATTTTATTATGATTATGTATTATTTTGAATCTCTTACTGTGCCTAACTTGTAAATTAAACTTTATTATAGGTATGTATAAGAAAAACAGTATATAGAGAGTTTGGTACTTTCTGCAGTTTGAGGCAACCACTGGGGGTCTAGGAACGTCTCCCATTTGGATAAGAGGTAAGTACTGTAATAGAATTCCTTGCCATGGAAGGTCAGAGGTTGCAACAGTGGACACTGCAGGACCTCAGAGGGTGAGCAAACACTTGTGCTCTGTGCACATTGCAGTAACCGTCAGCACTCACAGTGGGAGGGCTTTACAGCTCAACCAGAGAGCACTAAACCCTCTTAACTTCCCATATGACTGTAGCAATTTCACGTTGCTCCTGGGCCCTGCCCAGCCAAGGTTTCTCTACCTCGGAATTTAAAACCAATTAGAGAATCAAAGTAGTGGCTTTGTAGAAGAGGTCCCCAGCTACTCTGTTGGTTACTTTTACAGCCAAATCAATCCTGGTTAATAAACTGAGATACTGAGAGGGTAGAGACACTGTCTTCAACTGGAACCTTGTTCTGACTCTATACGACCAGAGATGCCTAGGAATAAAAGAAATTAGTCTCCTCCTCTCCCCCACAGTCTTCCATTTCCTGCCCATATTTCCACTAAATGTTTCAGAGTGCCCACAGATGCATATGCCCACGAGAGAAGCTTGGGCTATGTGCTTTTCCCCACCATGCTATGAACGTCAGACCATGTGTGCTGAGTACAGGAACTGAGAAAATCCTATAAACAGAATCCTAATATAGGATTAACAACATTCCACCTCTAGGTCAGAAATTTTATCTAGACCAATAAGAAAGCACAGAGAATATGTACATTGATTTAGTTTACATAAATGTATTGGATGCCCTTGAAGAGCTGCATACTATCCTAAGCATTTTACATATTTTATTCATATTCTTCAGACCTTTGCAATGTAGTTGTGCAGATGTGGGACTTAAAGCATGGAAAAGTTAAATAGCTTGCCTAAATTTTGCACAGCTGGGATGTGAATGCAATCTCTCTTGAGTGCACTTCTCAGCTTGCCATGTAAAATTACTGACATCCGTTTGACCTGGTTGTGCCTGTCACCTTTGCAGCCCTCTGTGTAGTATTCCCAACTCTCCATGAAGTCATCAATTTGCTAAAAATAATTTTTGTGGCTGATGGATTTTTAATGTAGCGTGCTGTCTCAGGCCCCTCCCTAGAAGTCTACGGCCAAGAAACTGAGCAGCGGGGACACTTTTGGAGCTCCCGCTAATGTTAGCAGACTCTAGGGCTGAGGCTACCACTGGTCTGATTTCTTCCTCTTCTTATTTTTAATGAGGCCAAGGGCATCCACTGGCAAAGGGGAGGGGGCTGTCGCTCCCGACAGTGTCTGGGTACCTGGAGCTCTCTGTTGACTGCTCTTGTTTCTTTTCCTTCTCACACACGGCCTGAGGTCAGAGGCAGAGACATTACTCATAGCTAATTCTTGTAGGGTACATCATTTAGACTAGGTTACCCCCAGATTAATGGAGAGGGAGGAAGAAACCTCTGTGTCTTTCAAATACCACCTGTTCTTCATGTCCAAAAGACCATTTCCTCACTAGGCTCTGTGAAGTGGGGCTCGCCTCTAAGGGGGCTATGGACAGTCAGGGAGAGAAAACTTGACTCTGAGACACAGAGTAGCAGAGAGGGGTGTCCTATATCTCAGAGTGGATACAAAACTGGCTCTAGAGACAGTTTGGACTTGGAATTACCTCAAGAGAGGAATGGTTAGGAGACTCTGGTAATGCAGAACGTAGAGTGGTCTAGTAGGGGAGACATCAGCTTAGGAGTCTGAAGGATTGAACTCTAGTTTGGGTTCTGTCAGAAGCTAGCTCCTGGAAAACGTACTCCACCTCTGAGGACCTGTTTTCTCATCTGTAGCATGGGGAGGGTAATTCCCATCTCATCTCCTTTGTGAGCGCTGTCAGTGGAAAGTCATATATGCAACTTGGCTTGTGAAATTGTAATTAAAAGTGCTTTTCGCTGTCCTCTCCATGGCCTGGCTTCTCAGCCCTGTTCCTGGCTCTGCCAGCCCCATCTGCTTCCTGCTTGACCTTCTTGTTTATGCAGTCGTGTCTGTGCACATCCACATGAGCCATGGGCTCGTACACCCTGCTGTGCCAGCTTGGACACTTGGCCTGCCTGTAAGCCCCAGTCACACTCCTGCAAGCTTTACTTTAGGGAACTCACATTACTGTCATCTGGAAAGATGGAAAAAGGCAGGAGGCAAATATTGTCACTAACAAAGTGCTACCATTAAAAGACTCTGTGAAAACACAGGGAATTAAATAAGATATTTAAGATATATTAAGGCCAGATGCGGCGGCTCACGCCTTTAATCCTAGCACTCTGGCAGGCTGAGGCGGGCGGATCACTTGAGGTCAGGAGTTGAAAACCAGACTGGCCAACATGGTGAAAACCTGTCTCTACTAAAATACAAAAAAAAAAAAAAAAATTGCTGGGTGTGGTGGTGGGCGCCTGTAATCCCAGCTACTTGGGAGGTTGAGGAAGGAGAATCACTTGAATCTGGAAGGCAGAGGTTGCAGTGAGCCAAGATCATGCCACTGTACTCCAGCCTGGGTGACAGAGCGAGACTCCGTCTCAAAAACAAAACAAAAAAGATATATTAAGATAATAGCCGAATGGAAAATGAATGATAACAGCAGAATGGAAAAGAAAGAACTGTTTAAATATATAGCATTCAGTCACTAAAGACTGAATGAAAAAATAAAAGAGAAAAAAATTAAACGAACTCTACAAAAATTCAAAATTTCTGCTCTTGTAAGGGTACTATTAAGAAAATAAAGACAAGCTTCAGACTGAAAGAAAATATTTGCAAAATTATGTATCTTATAAGCATATATTTAATACACAATCCAGAAATTTTACTCCTAATACTTAAGATATACTTAAGATAAATGAAAATACATGTCTATATGAAACTTTGAACATCAATTCTCATTGTGGTGTTATTCATATTACTCTAAAACTAGAAATAATCTAAATGTTCATTATCAGGTGAATAGATAAACAAAGTATATAAATCTACATCAATATCAATATCTATATGTATATGTCATGGAGTAGCACTCAGCCATCTAAAAGAAGAAAGTGTTGGTACAAATCGCAACCCCTGTATGGATCTTAAAGTAATTACATTGAGTGAAAAACATGCTCAATAAAAGCAATCTTCATATTTCCATTAACATAAAATTCTGTATCCTGCAAACTAATGCCTGTTGACCATCTTGTTGATGGGACAGGGGCAGGGATGGCCAGGAGGGACAGAGGGGCACAATGATATTTTCAAGAATGTGTACATGTCAAAACTTATCAAGTTATGAACTTTAAACATTTTAAGCTTATTCTATGTTAATTTTTGCTCAATAAAGCTGTTTAAATTATATCTAAACATCAACAGAGAAAGAAAGAATTGGACACCAAAAATATTTAACATATAAAAGGCAATAAAAAAAGAGCAGAGGAACAAAAATGCATGAGACACATGGAAGAGAAATAGCAAAATGAAACTTAAACCCAACTACATCAATAATTACATTAAGTGTAAATGTTCTATATGCTCTAATAAAAGACACAAATAAAAAAGCAAAATCCAACTCTGTACTGGCAACAAGAGAAGCACTTTAGATTCCTGGATACAAATAGGCTGAGCATAAGAGAGAAAAAGTACAGTTTTCATGCAAATAGTAATTGTGAAAGAGCTGGAGTGACTACGTTAATATCAGAGAAAATAGACTCAAAGACCAAAAATATTGCTAATGTCAAAGAGGCCAGTGATAAAAGTATCAATATACCAGAAATATATAAAAGTTATTAAGGTATATGGGCTTCAAGATGGTTGAGTAGGAGCATTTGGTACTTGCCTTCTCCATGAACAATCAAACCAGCAAGTAGATCATCACACTTTGAATCCATATTAAGGTATATGGGCTTCAAGATGGTTGAGTAGGAGCATTTGGTACTTGCCTTCTCCATGAACAATCAAACCAGCAAGTAGATCATCACACTTTGAATCCATCACCAAAGAGAGTGCTGGAATTTAACAGAGAAGTGACAGGAAATACCTAAGGGAAGGAAGGAGAGGGAAGCCAGGCAATCTGTTTGGATGGGATCTGCTGGGAGCTGGGAGAGGCTCCCCAGTATGGGGAAAGGGTGAGCGGCCCCCAGTAATCCACATTCCCACTTTGGATTCCTGCAATCCTAGCCAGCAGAGAGCCCCTCAACCCACACAGGCCCTGAGACTAACATAGGAAGCTGCCTGGAGACCACATGACAGCATTGCTCTGGAGTCGGAGTTCATTCATCCTGGATCCCAGCCCCCATCCCCAAGTGCTAAGCAACTGCAGCAAGGTGCTATTTTGAGAGCCCAACCCCCACTAGACTGCATCCTGCTCCAGGGCCCAAGAGATCCTGCATCTCCATGCCCTTGGAGCCCCATGGATATCCCTTGTTCATAGCTGGGTGCTGCCACAGGCTATTGCCATCAGAACTGAAGAGTGAGTCATTGGCAGTGACCGCTTCACCCACTGTAGTGGTGCTGCTGTGCATTTACAAGTGCTCTGAAGACAGGCTACCCCACTTGCAGCTGCTACCTGGGGCCAAAGTGTGCACTCCCCAGCTGAATGTCTACCACTAAAAGCAACCCTGCCTTATATGAATCACTTGACAAATAATTCAAAATGTCCCCAGAAGCAGGTCCACAGAATAGCCACTGCTGCCCCTGTCCAAGCACTCTTTCAGGGGACTGGGGATCACTCCACCACGGCTTACCGCAGTCAGTGCCCATATGCACCATTGTGGGACTTGAGGAAAGACTTGCCAGCTCAATCCCTCTGTCCCCAGTGCCCAAGCACACTCTCCAGGTCCTAGTTATTGCAGTGCCCTATCCGCCAACATTGGCACCTGAGCACTTCTCCCAGGGCCTGAGGATAAGCCTACCCAGCCTGCTGCTCCCACCACAGCTGGCACCTACTCACACACACCAACCCTGGGCCTGAGGACTGGCCCATCCAGTTTATCACAGCAACTAATAATATCAGTGTGGACAGCATGAAAACCAGAGGGTTGTGCTACCACTGCTACTGCCATTGCCCATGCCACACCGGCAACCAAGGGGACTAAGGACCCAGCCACCTGCCCAGCCCACTGATGCCACTGTTGCCACCCAAGCAAGCTGCTTAGTGACTCAATAACCTGCTCACCTGTACCCACTAAAATTGGTGCCAGTGTATGCTGCCCCGGGGCAAAAGGACAGGCACACTCGGCCAGCCACTGTCACCTCAGGGGCTCAAGGACTAGCCCACCTTACGTCTCTGTCCCTAGCAAAACTTTATCATAGCCTCCACTAACAAACGCACTCTAAGCCACTGATAAAATCACAAACGCCACTGACACTATTTACAGCCAAAGAAATCATATGAAGACTATACTAGCGCATGCACCAGAACCAAATCCAAAGTGTCCTACCAAAACAACACCATAAATACAACTTGAGAAAAATGTCCTCCCCATGAAAGAAAATTTTAAAAATTGGAAGATGTAACTGTTACAACAAATGTTCAGATATCAATGTAAGGACACAAGAAACATGAAAAAGCCAAGAAATACAACATTTTCAAAGAAACAAAATAATTCTCTGTAAACAAATTCCAACATAAAAGAAATTTCTAAAATACCAGAAAATTAATTCAGAATACTGATATCAAAGAAGTTTAGCTACATACAAGAGAAATTAGATAAATAGTATAAAGAAATCAGAAAAACAGTTCAAAATATGGATGAGAAATTTACCTAAGGGATAGATATCATAAAAAAGAACCAAACAGAAATTCTGCAACTGAAGAATTCATTGAATGAAATAAAAAATAAATCAGAAAGCATAAACAACAGGCTAGTTCAAGCAGAAGAAAAATTTCAGAACTTGACAGATCTTTTGAAATAACTTAGACAAAAATAAAGAAAAAATAACTTAAAAAATGAATAAAGCAATTAACATGACATATAGGACACCATAAAGTGACCAAATATGTCAATTTTCTATGTCTCAGGAGACAAAGAATAAAAATAAAAGAAAGGGGTAGAAGACATATTTAACAAAATAATAGATAAAAATTTAGCATTTATTTAGCATGAGATTTAGACATCCAGATACAGGAAGCTCAGCAATTCCAAAATAGATAAAATGCAAAAAGTTATTTTCCATGGAACATTATAGTAAAACTGTTCTTTGACTTTAAAGACAAAGTCATGAAACATGAAAAAGCCAGGAAAGTCAAAGACAAAGAGAGAATCCCAAAAATGGCAAGAGAGAAGTATCTAGTTACTTATCAGGGAACCCTCACCAGATTAACAGTGGATTTCTCAGCAAAAGCCTTATAGGCCAAAAGAAAATGGGATGATATATTCCCATTTATCATGCTGAAAGAATAAAACTCCAGACAAGGATACCATACCCAGCAAAGTCATTCTTCATAAATTAAGAAGAAATAAAGTCTTTACCAGATAAGCAAAAGTTGAGAGAATTTATCACCACTAGACCAGTACTACACAAAATGCTTAAGGAAGTCCTACTCCTGTAATCAGACAGTATCTACCATCATAAAACCATGCAGAAGTATAAAACTCACTCGTAGAGAAAATACAGAAATGAGGAAAAGAAAGGACTCAGATATTACTACTAAAAAATCCTTACCAAACCACAGTGATAAACAATAAGAGAGAAAGAAAAGAACAAAGGATAAATAAAACAACCAGAAATCAGTTAACAAAGTGACAGGAATAAGCTCTCACATATCAATAATAGCCTTTAATGTAAAAAAATTAAACTTTCCACTAAAAAGATATGGACTGGCTGAATGGTTAGAAAACATACTCTACACTGCCTACAAGAAACTCATCTCACTTTATTTCACCTTTAAAGACATATATAGACTGAAAGTAAACAAATGGAAAAAACATTTCATACAAACAAGAAACCAAGAAAGAGTAATATTTATAATTATATTAGTAATTATTACTAGTAATTATATTATTAGAAATAATAATTAATATATTATGAATATACTTATTTCAGATAAGACAGACTTTAAGTCAAAAACAGTAGAGAGAGACAAAGGAGGTCATTATATAAAAATAATGGTATCAATTTAGCAACAGGATATAACATCCTAAACATATATGCACTAGAGCACGCAGATATATAAAGGAAATATTATTATATCTAAGGAGAGAAATAGACTCCAATACAAAAAGACTTGAGGACTTCAATACCCTACTCTCAGCATTAGATGATAATCTAGACAGAAATTTAATAAAGAAGTAGATTTAAACTGTACTTTAGACTACGTAAACCCAATAGACTTTTATAGAACATTTCATCCAACAGTTGCAGAATATGTATTATTATCAGCACATGGAACATTCTCTAGGAGAGACCATATGTTAAAACACAAAAGAAGCCTCAACAATTTTTTAAAATGTTGAAATTATATCAAATACCTTCTCAGAGCCCCATTGAAACTAGAAATCAATAACAGGAGAAACTTTGACAACTGTACAAATACATATAAATTAAAAAACATGCTCCTGAATGTCAGTTGGATCAATCATGAAATAAAGGAGGCAATCAAAAAAATTTCTTAAAACAAATGAAAATGAAAACCAACATATCAAAACCTATGGGATACAGCAAAATCACTGCTAAGAGGGAAGCCTATAGCAATAAAGTACATCAAAAAAATCAGAAAAATGTGAAATAAATTATCTAATGATACACCTCAATGAAGTAGAAAAGCAAGAACAAGCCAAACCAAAAATTAAAAGGAAAGAAATAATAAAATTAGAGCAGAACTAAACAAATCAGAGGCAAAAAATACAAATAATGCACTGAAAATTTTTTTCTCAAAAGATAAAATTAATAAACACTATCTAGACTAACCACAAAGAAGAGAGAAAACCCACATAAATAAAATCAGACGCAAAAAAGGAGACATTACAACTGATACCACAGAAATACAAAAGATCATTGGAGACTATTATGAAAATTATACACTAAAAAACTGGAAAACATAGAGGAACTGGATAAATTCCTGGACACATATAACTTACCAAAATTGAATCAGAAAGAAATAGAAAACCTGAACAGACCAGTTGAATCAGTAGCAAAATGTTTCCCAATAAGGAAAAGTCAGTACTGGATTGCTTCATTGCTGGATTCTACTGAACTTACAAAGAAGAGAAAACATCAATTATCTTTAAAGTATTACAAAAAATTGAAGAGAACAGAATTCTCCCTACCTCCTTCTATGAGACCATCATTACCCTGATACCAAACCAGACAAGGATGCAGTAATAGAATAAAACTACAGGCCAATATCCCTGATAAACAGAGGCAAAAATCCTCAACAAAATACTAACAAACCAATTTTAACAGCATATCACTGATTCAAATGTTAATCTCCTTTGGCAACATCCTCACAGACACACCCAGGATCAATACTTTGTATCTTTCAATCCAATCAAGTTGACAATCAGTATTAACATCACAATACCCAAAGAAATCTATGGATTTAATGCAATCTGTAGCAAAATACCAATCATTTTTCACAGTAATAGAAAAAGTAATCCTAGAGTTTATATAAAACAATTAAAAAGCCCAAGTAGCCAAAGCAATGTTGAGCAAAAAGAACAAAGCTGAAAGCATCACACTGTCTGATTTCAAAATATATTATAAGGCTATAGTAACTAAAATGGCATGGTATTGGTATGAAAATGGATACATGACTAATGGAGTAGAATATAGAATTCATGTATTTACAGAGAAATTTTGACAAAGGCATCAAGGATATACACTGAGGAAAGGATGTCATCGTCAACAAATAGTGCTGAGAAAATTAGATACTCATATGCAGAAGAATGAAATCGGACCCCTATCTCTCACCATATACAAAAATTAATATGAGATGGACTAAAGACTTAAATGTAAGACTTGAAGCTATAAAAATACTATGGAAAACTCTTCTGGACATTAGGCAAAAAATTCATGGCTAAGACCTCAAAAGCACATGCAGCAAAAACAAAAGTAGACAAATGGGAGCTAATTAAAGTAAAAAGCTTCCACACAGCAAGGAAAACAGTCAACAGGGTGAAGAGATAACCTATTGAGCTGGAGAAAATATTTGCCAATTATACATTTGATAAGGGAATAACATCCAGAATAGACAAAGAACTCAACAACTCAACACTAAAAATACACATTATCACATTAAAAACTAGGCAAAGGCCATGAATAGACATTTCTCAAAAGACAACATAAAATGGACAACAGGTATATGAAAATGCTCACATCACTAATGATCGGAGAAATGTAAATAAAAACCACAATAAAATATCATTTTATCCCAGTTAGAATGACTGTTATTAAAAAGATAAAAATAACAGGAAATGGCCTGGATGCAAAGTAAAGGGAACTCTTATATACCATTGGTGGGAATGTAAGTTAGTACAGCCACTCTGGAAAACAGTATGGAGATTTTTTTTTTGAACACATAGAACTACCAAAAGATCCATCAATCTCACTACTGGGTATTTATCCAATGAAAAAGAAATCAGCATATCAAAATATCCCTGCACCCTCATGTTTATTGCAGCACCATTCACAATAGCAATGATATGGAATCAACCTAAGTGTTCAACACTAGACAAATGGATAAAGAAAATATTATATATATGCAGTGGCCATACAAAAATGAAATCACATAATTTGCAGCAGCATTGATGAACAGGAAGTCATTATGTCAAGTCAAATAAACTAGGCAAAGAAAGACAAGTATTGCCTATGGTCAGTCATATGTGGGAGCTAAAAATGTTGATAGCATTGAGTTGGAGAGTAGAATGATAGCTTTCAGAAGCTGAGAATGTTGAGGGGTGGGATGAAGAGATGTTTGCTAATGGGTGCAAACATACAGTTAAATAGAAGGAATACATTCTAATGTTCAGTAGCAGAGTAGGTGAATATAGTTAACAACAATGTATTGCATATTTTAAGGTAGCTAGAAGAGAGGACTTGAAATGGTCTCAACACATATAAATGATAAATACTTGAGGTAATGGATGCCGTACATACCCTGACTTGAGCATAACATGCTATGCATGTAACAAAATATTACATGTACTCCACAAATATAAGCAAATATGTCAATAATAATATTTTTAAAATAAAAAATTAAGGTATAAATGTCTAACAACAGTTTTAAAATACATGGAGTAAAAACTGACAGATAGGAAAAGAAATGCAGACAAACAATTTTAGTTGCAGATTGGATACTCCAAATTTTTACATTCAGTAAATGCATAAAACAACTAGACAAGTAATTAATAAGGACACAGAGGCTTGAACAACTCTACCAGTCAACTTGACTTAACACTAACATGGAGTTTCCCAAGGATATACTCTATTCCCTGTTCTAGACCATAAAAAAGAAACTGAAAACTTTAAAATAATAAAACCATACAGGGTATGCTTTCTAGCCACAAGATGTTTAAAAAATCAATAACAAAAAGAAATTTGAAATATCCCCAAATATTTGAAAATCAAAAAACACGCAGGCTTTTTTTTTTTTTTTTTTAATCAACTTTTAAGTTCCATTGCATGTGCAGGATGTGCAGGCTTGTTACATAGATAAACGTGTACCATGGTGGTTTGCTGGACAGATCAACCCATCACCTAGGTATTAAGCCCAAGACCTGTTAGCTGTTCTTCCTCATGCTCTCCCTTCCCCAACACCACTGACAGGCCCCCGTGGGTGTTGTTCCTCTCCCTATGTCCATGTGTTCTCATTGTTCAGCTCCCACTTGTAAGTGAGAACATGTAGTGCTTGGTTTTCTGTTCCTGCATTAGTTAGATAAGGATAATGGCTTCTAGCTCCATCTGTGTCCCTGAAAATGCCATGATCTCATCTCTTTTCATGGCTGCATAGTATTTCGTGGTGTATATGTACCACATTTTCTTACCCAGTCTGTCACTGATGGGCATTTGGCTTGATTCCATGTCTTTGCTGTTGTGAATAGTGCTGCAAAACATATATGTGCTTGTATCTTTATAATAAAAGAATTTATATTCCTTTGAGTATACACCCAGTAATGGTATTGCTAGGTTAAACAGTATTTCTGCTTCTAGATCTTTGAAGAATCTCCACACTGTCTTCCGTAATGGTTGAACTAATTTATATTCCCAACAATGGTGTAAAAGTGTTCCTTTTTCTCTACAGCCTCACCAGCATCTGTTGTTTCTTGAATTTTTAATAATTACCATTCTGACTGGTGTAAAATGGTATCTCATTGTTGTTCTAATTTGCATTTCTCAAATGATCAGGGATGTTGAGCTTTTCTTCATATGTTTGTTTGCTGCATGAATATATTCTTTCAAGAAGTGTCTGTTCATGTCCTTGGACCATTTTTAATAAGGTTGTTTTTTTGTTTTCTTGTAAATTTGGTTAAGTTACTTGTAGACTCTAGATATTAGACCTTTGTCAGATGGATAGATTGCAAAAACTTTCACCCGTTCTGTATGTTGTCTGTTCACTCTGATGATAGTTTCTTTTGCTGTGCAGCAGCTCTTTAATTTCATTAGGTCCCATTTGTTAACTTTTGCTTTTGTTGTAGTTGCTTTTGGTGTTTCGTCATAAAATCTTTGCCTGTGCCTGTGTCCTGAATGGTATTGTGTAGATTTTCTTCTAGGGTTTGTATAGTTTTGGGTTTTACACTTTAGTCTTTAATCCATCTTGAGTTAATTTTTGTATAAGATGTAAGAAAGAGGCCCAGTTTCAATTTTCTGCATATGGCTAACCAGTTTATTGAATAGGGAATCCATTCTCCATTGCTTGTTTTAGTCAGGTTTGTCGAAGATCAGATGGTTGTAGATGTGTGGTCTTATTTATGAGTTCTCTATTCTGCTCCACTGGTCTTTGTGTCTGTTTTTGTACCAGTACCATGCTGTTTGGGTTACTGTAGCCTTGTAGTACAGTGTGAAGTCAGGTAGCGTGATGCCTCCAGCTTTGTTCCTTTTGCTTAGTTTTCCTGGTCTGTATAGGCTCTATTTTGGTTCCATATGAATTTTAAAATAGTTTTTTTTCTAATTCTGTGAAGAACGTCAATGGTAGTTTAAAGGGAATAACATTGAATCTATAAATTACTTTGGGCAGTATGGCCATTTTCATGACATTGACTCTTCCTATTCATGAGCATGGAATGTTTTTCCATTTGTTTGTGTCCTCTCTGATTTCCTTGAGCAGTGGTTTGTAGTTCTCCTTGAAGAGGTCCTTCACTTCCCCTGTTAATTGTATTCCTGGGTATTTTATTATCTTTGTAGCAATTGTGAATGGGAGTTCATTCATGATTTGACTCTCTGCATGCCTGTTGGTGTATAGGAATGCTAGTGATGTTTGCACATTGATTTTGTATCCTGAGACTTTGTTGACGTTGTTTATTAGCTTAAGAAGCTTTTGGGCTGAGACAATGGGGTTTTCTACATATAGGATCATATATATTTGCAAACAAACATAACTTGACTTCCTCTCTTCCTATTTAAATACCCTTTATTAGTTTCTTTTACCTGATTGCCCTGGCCAGAACTTCCAATACTATATTGAACGTATGATAAACCCACAGCCAGTATTGTACTGAATGGGCAAAAACTGAAAGCATCCCCCTTGGAAACTGACACAAGGCAAGGATGACCTCTCTCACCACTCCAATTCACACTTTCAAATAATATAGTAGTCAAGAAAAAAACAGAAAACTAGAAAATTAGTTGAATAAAAATAAAAACAAACATTTCAAAATGTCTTGTATGTTAGTTTTCAATGTATTGCGTAGGAGCTCACAGCCATCCTTGTTTAGCTCTGTGAGGATGGAGGTGGACTTTGTAACTATTTCACCACTGCCAGTTGGCCAATGTTAAGGCTGTCAGTAAAGGATGCTGGGGAGACGTGGATCTTACATTTGTTTTTCTAGTATGTCCTACTTGCTAGTATCCTGCAAAGAAGATTTTATCTAGTTCTAGAGTCCTGAACACTTGCAGGTTTTCTTGTGCTACACTGCTGCAAGGTGCAGTTTTCTCTAGGAGTCAGCTTTTACAAAGCTTGTTGTTTTCCTGTGCTAAACTCCTCCAGGATAAAGTTTCATCCACTATCTATTTCTGCAGGATCTGGTTTTTCCGACATCTGACTCCTTCAGAAGATTACCTCTCCAGGTTCTAGTTTCAGATTCTGTGGTGGCCAGAAGCTTCCAAGAGCCAACAGCTTCTACTAGCATCTCCTCCAGATGATTGACAGTGGAGTTCCACCAGCAAGACATCTACCGATAAATGGCCTCTCTTAGAACCCTATCAATAGACTACACTGCAACCTCTAAAGTGCCAGACATCCCTGTGGATGGCTTTCTCTGGCACCCCAAATGACACATTTAAGCAAGTAATCTCAGCAACTTCTCAGTCATCCAGTAAGCTTTGCGTGTGCCCTTTCCAATGAGGTCTTGATTATAGCTTGGAGTGCGTGTGAGATGTTTTTCAGGTATTCGATCTCAGTCCTATGGTTGATCTTTAATCCATTATCTCTGTATTATTTGGAGTCCTCTTTTATGCTTACTAGACACTTCCTCTTACTCAAATCCCCTGTTAATAATTTTCAATGTTAAGCACTCCTCGTTAAAATTAATCTGTTTTCCATTTCCTGCTTGGATCCTGACTGATACATATGGAAGGTGGCTAAAGGAGTGCTCATGGGGAAATTTATAGCTTTAAATTCTTGTAATAGAAGGAAGATCTAAAATTAATAATCTAAACTTCGATTTCAGCAAGTTAGAAAAAAGAAAAAAATTGAGCCCAAAATAAGTATATAAAAGAAAATAAGTAATAAAAATCAAAGAGGAAATAAAATAGAAAACAGAAAACCAATAGAGAATATCAATGCAGCATAAGTTGATTATTTGTAAATACCAACAAAATTGATAAACTTTTAGCAAGACCTACTAAAAACAAAAGAAAGATACAAATTACTAAAATGAGTAATAAGATAGCAATATCTCTCAGACTTTGCAGAAATTAACAGGATATTAGGGGATTATGATGAGCAACCTTATATAAAAACATTTAAAATTTAGATGAAATGGAAAATTTCGTGAAAAGACACAAGTAATCAAAACTGACTTAAGGAGAAATAGAAAACGTAAATAAACCTGTAACAAGTAAATAAATTACATTAGTAATTTCAAACTACTTTCATAAAGAAAAGTCCAACTTTGGAGGGCTTCATTTATTCAATAATTCTTCATTATTATTTCTATTGGACAACTCTGGAATAAATAGTATCAATCATACAAACACCTTTCAAAAAATAAAGGAGGAAACACTTCCTAGCTATTTCTATAAGGCCAGTGTTGCACTGATACCAAGCCAGATGAACATCTCAAGAAAATAAAATGTTATTTCAGTATCCTTTATGGACATAGACACAACAATCTCTAATAAAATATTAACAAATCAAATCTGGCAGTATCAGAATAAGATTATACATTATCGTACACAAGATTATGACCTTGTGTAATATATTCTCAGAATGCAAGTTCGGTTAACATTTGAAAGTCAATTAATGCAACATACCAAATTATCAGATGATTATTTCAGAGACATAGAGCAAACATTTGATACAATTCAACATTCATTCATGATTTTAAAACACATACAAATTCTCATCAATCTAGAAATGGAAGAGAATTTAGCCTGATAAAGGGCATCTGCAGAAAAAAAGGAAAAAAAAGTCAGCTAATATCATACATAATGTTGAAAGCTTGGGTGTTGTCCCCTTAATAGGAGATGGGGACAATTCTGTTCCCTATTTCTGCTAGTAGATACTGGGCTGGTGCAAGAAGTTCCAAGGCAATTATAATAATTAAAGTCATCATATTGGAAAGGAAGAAGTATAACTGTCTTTGCAGATGAAGTAATCTTGTTTGAGAAAATCCAATGCAATATGCAAAAAAGATCTGATATGCACATTTAGCAAGGTTGTAGGATGCAAGATCAATATATTGAATTAATTACATTTCTATAGGCTAGCAACACACAGTCCAATAATGCAAATAAGGAAAGAATTCCATTTACAATAGCATCAAAAATAAAATAGTGAGGTAAGAACTGAACACTGAAACTAAAAAACACTGTTGAGAGAAAATAAAAATACAAATCAATGGAGAGATGATTGTGTTCAAAGATTGAAAGACTCAATTTGTTAATGAACATTTTCCCAACATTGTCCTATATATTCAGTGCAATTGTTATCAAATTTCATTTAGTTGTTTTTGTGGAAACTGACAAGCTTATCGTAAAATTTGTGTCAAAAAACAAATGACCTAGGATGGCCAAAATAATTTTGTAAACAAGCAGTGTTAGGGCCTCCACAACATGATATTAATAAAGCTACAGTTATTACAGAAAAAAACTGCAGTTATTAAGATATATAGCATTGGTGTGAAAATATACACAGAGATCAACAGAACAAAATGATAAGTCTAGAAGTAAGTTCCTATCTTTTTGGGTAATTGACTTTTGGCAATGATGCATTCATTATTCAATGCATAAAAAATAGAAGATATTTTCAATGAATGAAATTGTACCTCCATATAGAAAAAAAAACAGAAAGCAAGAAAGGAAGGAAGGAAGGAAAGAAGGAAAGGAAGGAAGGAAGGAAGGAAGGAAGGAAGGAAGGAAGGAAGGAAGGAAAAAGAAGGAAATAACTGAGTCCCGTATCTCACACGAAACATTCACCAACTGATTCTATACTTCTTAACTTTGTCTAGAGTACTTCTATCTCCACCGCAGCCTCCTTAGAAGATATTATTTCTCACTTGCATAAACCTGAGTTCCCTCATCTAATCAGTCTATGCTTCCCTAAAAATTCTGAAATTGTCAGAGTGAACTTTGTGAAAACTAAATAAGATGTTTTAAGCCAGTTAAGAGTATACCAATGGTCTTTGAACAAAGAAAGAGAGAAAGAAAGAAAGAAGAAAGAAAGAAAGAAAGAAAGAAAGAAAGAAACCCTTAACATAGCCAATAAACTCAACATAGTATAGCCCCTATATTTTCCCCAATCTAATATATTTTTTTCAAATTTTCTAGAACTCTCCTCAAACCAAAACAAGGCCAGTGTGGTTGCTCAAACTCACTATACTTCCTCTTCTTACAGAGCCTTTGCATATACTGCCTGGAAGATTCTCTCTGCTATTCTTAATTTACTTCACCTCATTATTTCATTTTAGAATCCAGTGTCATTCCTCAAGGAAGTTTTCTTTGTCGTGTTCCCATAGCACCATGTATCTCTTGTATTTCCTATATAGCATTTTCACATTTGCAGTTTTCCAATTTTAATAATATTTCTCTTCCATGCTAGACATAAGCAGAGGGACTCTATTTTCATTCGCCATTTTATCCCACTACTTAGCACAGTGTTTGACAGTTAGAACATCTTCAATAAATATTTTCTGAATAAATAAGTGGCTAAATAAATGGAAAATTCTCAGATTGATGCATACTAGAAACAAATGTAAAACTAAACAACCCTTTCATACTAACTCTGTAAGTGCAAGAATTGAGGTTCAGTCAACTTCAGAGCACTCTTCTTTGCTATATCTCACCTGGCAGTGGTAGAGACATTTGTTGTCTCAGGTTTCATCTAAAATTCCCCATGGTAGCTAAGCAATGCCAAGCACACAGAAGGCCTTTGAGGAACAATTGTTGAATTACTTGGTGCATTGATTATATTTGTTCTTTGTAATCAGATTAGATTTTAGGATTCCATTCTTCCTTAAGAAAGGCTAATGATGACATCTGAAATAGGGACCTCTACAGTATGACCTGAAGGCTCAATGCCTTTTAATAAACTGGAGTCAGTTGATTCCAATAATGATACTGATCCATCCCTCCTAAGTCAAAAGAACCTGCAGACATGTGCTTGATGAGAACACTATACCCACTTCGGCTGTTTTCCTTTGATTAATATTAGGTGTGTCATCAAGTACATGCCTCATCCCCTGTTGGAGGAGATGGCGTCTTGTTAGCAAGGCTTTTCCTTGTGCCATCCTGTGTTTGAAAAAGGCTTTTTCGATTGCAACAAAAGCAAAAATTGACAATGGGATCTAATTAAACTAAAGAGCTTCTGCCCAGCAAAAGAAACTACCATCAGAGTGAACAGACAACCAAATGCTTTGGAGAGGTTTTTTCCCCCTTCATCTTCATATCAAACACCTCTTTAGTTGCCTTTGCTCATTGGATCTGATCTGTAACAGGTAGTATGGATCAACTAAATCACAGTTTTTCAAACTATGAGATACTATTCATTAATGGGTTGTGAAATCAGTTCATAGTTCCCAACAAGATTTTTAAAATATGAAATAGAATAGTGAAGACTAGAAAGCATTAGAAAACAAGATGATTAGTAAGTCTTGTACCATGTGCATGTGTGTCTGTGTCATGTGTGTGCATGCATATGTGCATGAGGTCACAGTATAAAATGCATATCTTTACTCAGGTCAATAGGCATATGTATATACGTATGTATTTTCTTCCCTTCCCAACTGCTATTTGAGGATGTTTAATTAAAGTGTTTAATTAGTTATATTCATTTCAAGTAATTAAAATCAATTAAAATCAGAGGACTCTTTAAGTAGTAACCCAAAGGCTGAGTAGACTGTGCTGTCTTATGTTTAAAAGTCATACGGTAAATCCCTTCTCTCAGCATAACTGTGATGGTTGCTGGAGCTGAGGGCTAAGTCTTGAGGAAGTGTCCACCACATCATAGCACAGCGTAGGTACAGGATGGAAACTTCTTCGATTATCCTCAGTGATCGAGTCTTGCTCTGTGTCCCCATCCAAATACCATCTTGAATTGTGATCCAGATTGTAATCCCCACGTGTTGTGGGAAGGAACTTGCAGGAGGTGATTAGATCATTGTGGGGGGGCCCCCTGCTGTTCTAGTGATGGTGAGTGAGTTCTCATGAGATCTGACGGTTTTTTTATAAGGGGTTTTCTCCCCTTCACTGTGCATTTCTCCTTCCTGCTGCCCTGTGAAGAAGAATGTGTCTGCTTCCCCTTCTGCCATGATTGTAAAGTTTCCTGAGGCCTCCCCAGCCCTGCAGAACTGTGAGTCAGTTAAACCTCTTTCCTTTATAAATTACCTAGTCTTGGGTAATTCCTTACTAGCAGTATGAGAATGGACTAATACAGTAAATTAGTACCAGGTAGGGGTGTGAGGCTGTAAAGATAGCCAAAAATATGAAAGTGACTTTGGAACTGGGTAACAGGCAAAAGTTGGAACAGTTTGGAGGGCTCGGGAGAAGATAGGAAGATGTGGAAAAATTTGGAGCTCCCCAGAGACTTATCGAATGGCTTTGACCAAAATGCTGATCATGATATGGACAATGAAGTTGGTCTCAGATGGAGATGAGGAACTTGTTGGGAATGGGGATGAAGGTGATTCTTGCTATGCTTTAGCAAAGAGACTGGTGGCATTTTGCCCCTGCCCTAGAGATCTGTAGAACTTTGAATTTGAGAGAGATGATTTAGGGTATCTGGTGAAAGAAATTTCTAAGTGGCAAAGTATTCAAGAGGAAGCAGAGCATAAATGTTTAGAAAATTTGCAGCCTCGGCCAGGTGCGGTAGCTCATGCCTGTAATCCCAGCATTTTGGGAGGCCAAGACAGGTGGATCATGAGGTCAGGAGATCAAGACCATCCTGGCCAACATGGTGAAACCCTGTTACTACTTTCTACTAAAAATATGAAAATTAACTGGGCGTGGTGGTGCACGCCTGTAATCCCAGCTACTCAGGAGGCTGAGGAAGGAGAATCACTTCAACCAGGGAGTCAGAGGTTGCAGTGAGCGAAGATCACTACACTCCAGCCTGGTGACAGAGCAAGTCTCCATCTTAAAAAAAAAAAAAAAAAAAAAAACAAGAAAGGAAAAAAGAAAAGAAAATTTGCAGCCTGACTATTCAATAGAAAAGAAGAACCCATTTCCCATTTTCTGGGGAGAAAGTCAAGCCTGCTGTAGAAGTTTGCATAAGTAACCAAAAGCTGAATATTAGTCACCAAAACAATGGGGAAAATGCCTCCAGAGCATGTCAGAGACGTACACAGCAGCCCCTCCCAGGCACAGAGGGCTGGGAGGGAAAAATGGTTTAGTGGGCTGGGATCAGGGTCCCCATGCTCTATGCAGCCTCAGGACATGGTGCCCTGTGTCCCACATGCTTCAGCTCCAGCCATGGCTAGAGCTTCAGCTCCAACTCATGGCTCATGAGTTCTCATGAGAACTCACTCACTATCACTAGAACAGCAGGGGGCCCCCCCACAATGATCTAATCACCTCCTGCAAGTTCCTTCCCACAACACGTGGGGAGAGCTGAGCCATGGTACAGCTCAGGCCATTACTTTGGAAGGTGCAAGCCCCAAGCCTTGGTGGCTTAAATGTGGTGTTGGGCCTGTGGGTGCACAGAATTCAAGAACTGAGGTTGGAGAACCTCCACCTAGATTTCAGGGGATGTATGGAAATGCCTGGATATTCAGGCAGAAGTTTGCTGCAGGGGTAGAGCCTGCATGGAGAACCTCTGCTAGGGCAGTGTGGAAGGAAAATGCAGCATGGGAGCCCCCAAATAGAGTCCCCACTGCGACACTGCCTAGTAGAGCTGTGAGAAGAGGGCCATCATCCTCCAGACCCCAGAATGGTAGATCCACTGACAGCCTGCACCATGCACCTAGAAAAGCCACAGACACTCAATGCCAGCCCATGAAAGCAGCTGGGAGGGAGGCTGTCCCCTGAAAAGCCACAGGGATGGAGCTGCCCAAAGCCATGGGAGCCCACTTCTTACATCAGCATGACCTGGATGTGAGACATGGAGCAAAAGGAGATCATTTTGGAATTTTAAGGTTTAATGACTGCCCTATTGTATTTTGGACTTTCATGGGGCATATAGCCCCTTTGTTCTGACCAATTTCTCCCATTTGGAATGGGTATATTTACCCCATTCCTGAACCATGATTGTATCTAGGAAGTAACTAACTTGCTTTTGCTTTTACAGGCTCATAGGCAGAAAGGACTTGCCTTGTTGCAGATAAGACTATGGACTTGGAATTTGGGTTAATGCTGAAATGAGTTAAGATTTTGGGGAACTGTTGGGAAGTCATAGTTGTGTTTTGAAATATAAGAAATATGAGATTAGGGCAGGGCCAGGAGCAGAATGATATGGTCTGGCTCTGTGTCCCAACCCAATCTCATCTTGAATTGTAATACAAATTGTAATCCCTATGTGTTGGGGAAGGGACCTCATGGGAGGTGATCAGATCACGGCGGTGGTCCCCCCATGCTGTTCTCATGATAGTAAGTTCTCATGAGATCTAACAGTTTTATAAGGGGTTTTCCCCACTTTGCTCTGCACTTCTTGCTGCTGCCCTGTGAAGAGGGACGTGTTTGCTTTCCTTTCCGCCATGATCATCAGTTTCCCGAGGCCTCCCCAACCCTGTGGAACCATGAGTCAATTAAACCTCTTTCCTTTATAAGTTATCTAATCTCAGGTATGTCTTTATTAGCAGTATGAGAATGGACTAATACACTCAGCACATTTGAAATCATTCATAATTTTTAAAGTGCAAATGGCATTCCTTCCAGGCACTGTGAGGGGCCATGCTGGTACATATTGTATGAGAATCTCCCGTGTGTCTCTGAGTTCACCACATCAACATTCCTTCCATTTCCAAGCATTCTTATTTCTGGTGCCCTGCATCTGCCTCATCTGTGTGCCTCTAAGAATTGAAACATTGGGAGGGCAGAGCAAGATGGCCGAATAGGAACAGCTCCAGTCTCCAACTCCCAGTGCGAGCGACACAGAAGACCGGTGATTTCTGCATTTTCAACTGAGGTACTGGGGTCATCTCACTAGGGAGTGCCAGACAATCGGTGCTGGTCAGCTGCTGCAGCCCGACCAGCGAGAGCTGAAGCAGGGCGAGGCATCGCCTCACCTGGGAAGCGCAAGGGGGAAGGGAATCCCATTTCTTAGCCAGGGGAACTGAGACACACAACACCTGGAAAATCGGGTGATTCCCACCCCAATACTGCGCTTTAAGCAAACGGGCACACCAGGAGAATATATCCCACACCTGGCCGGGAGGGTCTCACGCCCACGGAGCCTCCCTCATTGCTAACACAGCAGTCTGCGATCTAACCGCAAGGCAGCATCAAGGCTGGGGGAGGGGTGCCCGCCATTGCTGAGGCTTAAGTAGGTAAACAAAGCCGCTGGGAAGCTCGAACTGGGTGGAGCTCACAGCAGCTCAAGGAA
>NW_016821745.1:4161251-4233973 GCF_001698545.2 Rhinopithecus bieti | reverse complement strand
ATGGGTGCTGACGAGTTGATGGGTGCAGCACACCAACATGGCACAAGTATACATATGTAACAAACCTGCACGTTATGCACATGTACCCTAGAACTTAAAGTATAATAAAAAAAAATTAAAAAAAAAGAAATTAAAACAGCCAATGATAATGAAAAAAAAAATAATTGAAACATTGGTTAATTGGAAACAGCTTCACCAGCAGCAGGAAGAGATCTAGAAACTGATAGAAATTTGCAGTCCAACTTTTTAAAATACCTTCTGGGGCAAGAAGTTGCCTATTCCTTGTAGTTGCATATTCCAAGGGACATGCCAGGAAGCAAAGGAAACCAAGAGTTATTGGGCAGAGGCCCTGGCACTGAACACTGTTAGAGTGATTAGTAGCTTGGACCTTGCTTGTATATCCGATGCTCCTTGACCTTGGCTAACTATAACCATGGACTTTTGAGTGATTTCAGACAAAAAAAAAAAAAATATCAAAAGGCAATAAAAAGAATTGTTTCTGAAAACACCACTGCTCCTTCATTCCCTAGAAATCAGAGGTAATTTATATTTCTGGGGTGAGCTGATCAACATTGGTGGCAAGTGATGGAGTGGTGACCTTGGAGAGCAGAAGAGCTATAGAGGGGCACGGGTAGGCATCTTTCACTCTCCTAGGAACACTCCAGGCAACTCAGATCATGCCTTTGCCAGGGGACCAGACCCTTATTTAAATGGCTTGTCCAAAGTAGAATCAGACTGTTTTTAAAAAAATTAGTATAGATGTTGGACCCCACTGGCAATCATTTGGAGTCAGAGTGTGTTTTCTGTGGATTCCTTTGCATGTTCAGCTTAAGGTATGGGAGAAAGCAGCAGTCAGTTAGAGGGTGTTCTTAAGTTGACATGACTAATGCTGAATGGGGCTAATCAAATCCATTCTCCAGGGGACAAGCTAGGGACCTTGAAATGGCTCAGTCTTATGAATTTGATGCGTATCTCTAAAGAGGGTGCAACTTTCTAAAGGCACCAGAAGAGGAGTAAGATGTCTCAGTTCACTGGGGTTGCTATCACAAAATACCATAGACTGGGTGACTAATAAACAACATGAATTTATTTCCTAAATTTCTGGAGGCTGGAAAGTCCAAGATCAGGCAGATTTGGTGTGTGGTGAGCGGCCGCTTTCTGGTTCATAGATGGTGCCTTCTCACTACATCCTCACTCAATGGAAAGGACAAACAAGCTCTCCCACGTCTCTTTTCTCAGGGCACCAATCTCATTCACAAGGACTCCACCCTCATGGCCTAAGCACCTCCCAGAGGCCCCACCTAACATCATCACCAGAGTGCTTAGGATTTCAACATATGAATTTCAGGGGGACACCATTATTCAGACAGCAGTAGCTGTGACGAGGCTCACTGGACTGAACTCCAGAACAACCTCTGTCCTTACCCCGTAACAGGACCCTGCAGAAGGCACTGAAAAGGTCTTTTGAATATTCAGCTTCTTCGATTGTGAGGTGAATAGTGGATAGATGAAAGGGGTCTGTGCTATAAATGGTGAGATGTTCTTTCCTACTTCACAGGGATTTTAAGTGGAGTAGACAAGGAGGCACATTGACACACCTCATTGTATTGAGTCTCACTGTATTGCACTTTACAAATGCTGCAATTTTACACATTGGAGGTTTGTGGCTACGCTGCATGGATCAAGTCTACCAGAGCCACTTTTCCAACAGCATGTGCTCATTTCATGTCTCTGTGTCACATTTAGGTAATTCTCACAGTATTTCAGACTTTTTCATTATTATTATATCTGTTATGGGGATTTGCAATCAGTGACCCTTGACGTTACAATTGTGATTCTTTTGAGGCTTCCAATACCATGCCAACATATGATGGCAAACTTAATCCATAAATGCTGTGTATGTTCTGACTGCTCCACTGACCAGCCATTCCCTGTCTCTCTTCCTCTCCTTGGGCCTCCCTGTTCCCTGAGACACAATAATATTGAAATTAGGGCAATTAATAACCCTCCAATGGTCACTAAGTATTCAAGTAAAAGGAAGAGTCACACATCTCACTTTAAATCAAAAGCTAGGATGATAAAGCTAGCATGTAAAAAAGCTGAGATGGACCAAAAGCTAGACTTCTTGCACCAAACACCTAGTCAAGTTGTGAATGCAAAGGAATACGTCTTGAAGGGAATTTAAAAAGTGCTACTCCAGTGAGCACATGAATGATAAGAAAGTGAAATAGCCTTCTTGCTGATAGGGAGACAGTTAGTGTCGATAAAAGATCAAACCAGCCAGAACATCCCCTTAAGCCAAAACTTAATCTAGAACAAATTCCTAACTTTCTTCAATCTATGGAGACTGAGAGAGGTGAAGGAGGTGTAGAAGAAAAGTTGGAAGGTAGCATAGGGTTGGTTCATGAGGTTTATGGAAAGAAAGCCATCTCCAGAACATAAAAGTGGAAGGTGAGGCAGCAAGTGCTGATGGAGCAGCTGCAGCAAGTTATCCAGAACATCTAGCTATGATCATTGATGAAGGTGGCTGCATTAAATAGTAAATTTTGAATGTCAATAAAACAGTCTTCTACTGGAAAAATATGCCATCTAGAACTTTCCTAGCTAGAGAAGTCAAGGCCTGGCTTCAAAGCTTTAAAAGGCAGGCTGACTGCCTTGTCAGGGGATAATGCAGCAGGTGACTTTAAGTTAAAGCCAATGCTCGTGTACTATTTCAAGAATCCTAGGACCCTTAAAATTATGCTAAATTTACACTGCCTGTGCTCTAGAAATGAGACAACAAAACCTGGATGATAGCACATTTGTTTATAATATAATTTACTGAATATTTTAGGCCTACTGGTGAGACCTATTGCTTAGAAGAAAAGTTTCCTTTAAAAATATACTGCTCATTGACAATAGACCTAGTCAGCCAAGAGCTCTGGTGGGGGTGTACAAGGAGATGAATACTGTTTTCATGCCTGCTAACACAACATCTACTCTATAGTCCATGGATCAAAGAGTGATTTGGCTTTCTTGTTTTTTTCAATTTTTAGTTCTGGGATACATGTACAGGATGTGCAGGTTTGTTACATAGGTAGACGTGTGCCATGGTAGTTTGCTGCACTGATCAACTCATCACTGAGGTATTAAGCCCAGCATGCATTAGCTATTTTCCCCAATACTCTACCTCCCCCTACCCCACCCCCAGACTGGCACCAGTGTGTGTTGTTCCCCTCTCTGTGCCCATGTGTTCTATTGTTCACCTCTCACTTATAAGTGAGAACATGCAGTGTTTGATTTTCTGTTCCTGCCTTAGTTTTCTGAGGATAATGGCTTCCAGCTCCATCCATGTCCCTGCAAAGGAAATGATCTCATTTTTTTCATGGCTGCATAGTATTCCATGGTGTATATGTGCCACATTTTCTTTATCCAGTCTATAGTTGATGGGCATTTGTGTTGATTCCATGTTCTTGCTATTGTAAATAGTGCTGTAATGAACATACATGTGCATGTATCTTTGTCATATAATGACTTATATTCCTTTGGGTATATACCCAGTAATGGGATTGCTGGGTCAAATGGTATTTCTGGTTCTAGATCTTTGAGAAATCACCACACTGTCTTCCACAATTGTTGAACCAATTTACACTCCCATCAACAGTGTAAAAGTGTTCCTATTTCTCCACAACCTTGCCAGCATCTGTTGTTTCTTGACTTTTTAATAATCGCTATTCTGTCTGGTGTAAAATGGTATCTCATTGTGGTTTTGATTTGCATTTCTCTAATGATCAGTGATGTTGAGGTTTTTCTTCATATGTTTGTTGGCTGCATGAATGTGTTCTTTTGAGAAGTGTCTGTTCATATCCTTTGCCCACTTTTTGATGGGGTTGTTTGTTTCTTATAAATTTGTTTGATTTCCTTGTAGATTTTCAATATTAATTCTTTGTTGGATGGAATAGATTGCAAAAATGTTCTCCCACTCTGTAGGTTGCCTGTTCACTCTGATGATAGTTTCTTTTGCTGTGCAGAAGCTCTTTAGTTTAATTACATACCATTTATCAATTTTTACTTTTGTTACAATTGCTTTAGGTGGTTTCATCTTTAAATCTTTGTCCACGCCTATGTCTTGAATGCTATTACCTAGATTTTCTTCTAGGGTTTTTATAATTTTGAGTTTTACATTTAAGTCTGTGATCTATCTTGATTTAATTTTTGTATAAGGTATGAGGAAGGGGTCCAGTTTTAATTTTCTGCATATGGATAACCAGTTCTCAGAGCACTGTGTATGAAATAGGACATCCTTTCCCCATTGCTTGTTTCTGTTAGGTTTGTCAAAGATCAGATGGTTGTAGATGTGTGATCTTATTTCTGAGTTTTCTGTTCTGTTGCATTGGTATATGTGTCTTTTTTCGTACCAGGAACATGCCTCAAAATAATAGGAGCCATTTATGACAAATCCACAGCCAGTATCATACTGAATGGGCAAAATCTGGAAGCATTCCGCTTGAAAACTGGCACAAGACAAGGATTCTCTCTCTCACCTCTCCCGTTCAATGTAATATGGGAAGTTCTGGCCAGGGCAATCAGGCAAGAGAATTAAATAAAGGGTATTTAAATAGTAAGGAAGGAAGTCAAAATGTCTTTGTTTGCAGATGACATGATTATATGTCTGGAAAACCCCATTGTCTCAGCCCCAAAGCTTCTTAAGCTGATAAGCAACTTCAGCAAAGTCTCAGGATACAAAATCAATGTGCAGAAGTCACAAGCATTTCTACACACCAACAACAGGCAAGCAGAGAGCCAAATCATGAATGAACTGCCATTCACAATTGCTACAAAGATAATAAAACATCTAGGAATACAGCTAACAAGGGATGTAAAGGACCTCTTTAAGGAGAACTATAAACCACTACTCAGGGAAACCAGAGAGGACACAAACAAATGGAAAAATATTCCATGCTCATGGATAGGAAGAATTAATATAATGAAAATGGCCCTACTGCCCAAAGTAATAGTTTCAATGCTATTCCCATTAAACTACCATTGACATTCTTCACAGAATTAGAAAAAGACTGTTTTAAAATTAATAATTCATGTGAAACAAGAAAGAGCCCATAGAGCCCAGACAATCCTAAGGAAGAAGAACAAAGCTGGATGCATCATGCTGCTGGACTTCAAACTGTACTTATAAGGCTTCAATAACCAAAACAGCATGGTACTGATTTTGACTTTCAAGTCTTACTATTTGAGAAGTATATTTCATAAGGCTATAGTTGCCATAGATAGTGATTCCTTCATGGATCTGGTTGGGCAAAGTAAATTGGAAACCTTCTGGAAAAGATTTCTAGGTGAAATTAGGAACATTTGTAATTCATGGGAAGAGGTTAAAAAGAAACAGCATTACCAGGAGCTTGGAAGAAGTTGATTCCAATACTCATGTATGACTTTGAGGGGTTCAGGACTTCCGTGGAGGAAATAACTGCAGATGTGACGGAAATGGCAAGAGATTAGAATGAGAAGTGGAGCCTGAAGATGTGACTGAATTGTTGCAACATCATGATAAAGCTTGAATGGATGAGAAGTTGCTTCTTAGGAAGGAGCAAAGAAAGTGGCTACCTGAGATGGAATCTACTCCTGGTGAGGATTCTGGGAACATTGTGGAAATGACAACAAGGGATTTCGAATATTATATTAACTTAGTTGATAAAGCAGTGGCAGGGTTTGAGAGGCTTGACTCCAATTTCAAAATGAGTTCTACTGGGGTAAAATGCTATCAGACAGCATCACATGCTGCAGAGAAATCTTTCATAAAAGTTTAAAAATCAATCAATGTGGTAGGCTACGTTTTTGTTTTTTTGGGTTTTTGTTTGTTTGTTTTGAGGCTGAGTCTTGCTCTGTCACCCAGGCTGGAGTGTAGTGGCACGATCTTGGCTCACTGCAACCTCTGCCTCCCAGGGTTCAAGTGACTCTCGTGCCTCAGCCTCCTGCATAGCTGGGATTACAGGCGCCCGTCACCACATCTGGCTAATTTTTGTATTTGTAGTTGAGATGGGGTTTCACCATATTGGCCAGGCTGGTCTCGAACTCCTAACTTCAACTGATCCACCCGCCTTGGCCTCCCAAAATGCTGAGATTACAAGCATGAGCCACCATTCCTGGACTTTTGTCTTATTTTTTTAATTGCCACAGTCACCCCACCCCACCACCCTGATCAGTCAGCAGCCATCAACATTGAGCAAGACCCTCCACCAGAAAAAAGATTACAACTCTCTGAAGTCTCAGCTAATAGCATTTTTAGCAAGAAAATATTTTAAAATTAAGGTATACACATTGTGTTTTAAACATAATGCTATTGCAAACAATAGACTACAGTATAGTGTAAACATAACTTTTATATACACTTGGAAACCAATAAATGCATGTGACTTGCCTTATTGCAATATTCACTGTAGCATGGTGGTCAGGAACTGATCCTGCAGTATCCCTGAAGTATGCTTGTACACTCTTTGGGAAGTCAAACATTTCCACGTTAATGTATTTAATTTGTCATTGTTTCATTTCTTCTGAAAGCAGACATTCTCCTGGAAAGTTATTATAAAATGTTTACGTGTATTCATCTTAAACCCTGCAAGAAGTAATCTGCTGATGATATGAACCACTTATAACTTTGTTCCAGTACAATGGGATTAAGAAATAATCTCCAAATTAAACTTCATTATATAGTCTAACGTTTCTTCTTATTAATTTTTCAATTGAATAGTTGGGTTTATTAAAATAAAAGGAAAATTGAAAATTATTTATCAGGCATCCTTCCAAGTGCTTCAAGCAATTATTAATTTTAAAAAGCTATTTAAATTATGAGAAAGTATTTTTTTAAATCAGAAATGCCTATTCACCATCATCCCATAAAACTTTAATGGTGAAATATTATGTGCTTTTCATTCCATTATTGCACAAATGAATTATGTATAGAGATATAGCTGGTGCTTCTTTCCTTATTTACATTTATGAGTAGATCTCCATGCAGATAATGTGTTTGGTGAATCAGGAAGGCAGAGGCCAGCTACACTCAACAGAAGGGGCCGTTTGAAGTCTGAGTTGGAATAACGGAGGAAGAATTTGACAACTGCAATGACACTTGACAAGTCTGGCTCCTGACAAGCAATACCGGCCACTAACAGTGCATATCATTCCAGTTAGCCACTACTGCTGCAGAGCAATGCTCATCCTGGGGCTGAACTGATCTTAGAAATAATCTTTCCAAACCGTCCAGATATCCAACACCTTCATTTCACAAATGAGATTGAGACGCGTGACCTCTTGCCTAAGGTCCCATAGCCCTGTCCCTTGTGTCTGCATCCTCGAACCCTGGCAGTAGTGTGTGCTTAAGTGCTACCCCCGGGTCCATTTGAAACTTGACCTCTGGGGTTTATGATAGTGGCCTGGAGCAGAGCACAGAGCATTATTCACTGTAGCATGGTGAACCCAGGATCCACCAGGCATTCTGCAGCTGATCTCCGAGTCAGCCTTGCAGGGCCTGCTGGGTCTTCTGCCTGAGGGGCCCGGTGCTGGATTCTCACCTTGTCTCCCGGCTCTGGCCCAAGTTCTTATACATTAGTCTACCCACTCCTGGCAGGTCTCCATGGAGCCAATGGTTTGGGGATCTGGCTGGCTGCTCGCTCTGCCTCTGTAGGATCCAGGGCTGCCCTGGCCTCTGCTTATCATCCTGAAGCCTTTTCTGCACCCATGCCTTGGTTTTAGTGCCTGGAAACCTAACTCCACATGGACAAGGGAGCCCATTATCTTGGTTTATTTTATGTATCTCAACCAGAATTTATCCTCCATCAGGTGCTAACAAAGTTTCAAGACATCTTAAAAATTAAGCACAATGAGGAATAAGAAAACATTTTTAAAATTATAATAACCCTTCTAATGCCAAGTAAAACCTATTGCTTGACTTCAGCTTGTTGATTTTCTTCTTCTTAGCTTCCTTGTTACCAAGGCAAAAGAGAAAAAGTGTTAACTTACATTTCTGCTACTTTCTGAAGACAAACTTTCTGCTTTATTTATCAGCTTTATGCTGTTACTGAATTCAAATGAGAATGCAGTTAGAAAAACCAGGTAACATAATAGACAATGCATTTAAATACACATTTTTAAAACATGTAGACATGTTGTCCAAATGGATGAGCGTATACCTCTCAATTGTATTAGTTGCCTGCAAAATTATTTTTACTGTGTTATAATACAGTGTGTATCTGTTGTGATCTAATGTTCTGTCTTCATCTAGCAAAAAATCATTAAAAATCCAATGTAGTGTCAGTGAATGTGTGCATTAGATAGCCCCTCTCAAATATCAGGTATCTCAAGTGGACCTTCACCAGGCACTGGATTGCCATTTATCCATATATGAATTCTCTAGCCACAGCTTGCAGCACAGAAATTCTTCATGGCTCATTAACATAAGGGAGTCTTATGTGTTAGACACTAGTCATGCATGAGGAAGAGCTGTCATTCTGATGTGTAAGACTAAAACTTAGCACCGTGAACGCAGGGGAATCTGCAGGACAGGAATGAAAAGTAATGGGATCTCACTTTTCAAACTAAAATAGTCTCCTCCATATTACGGGACACAGAATTCCAGACTGTCAAACACGTGGTCCAGTCAAGGGAAAGTGCTCATCAGATTCTCATTAATTTATTTACTGATGGTACTGACTTAGCCTGAATACAATTGTATATTAGTGGATCACAAGAATGATTAATATAGAAAATTCATAGCTGAACAATCTAATAAATTTTCCTGGGACTACTGTCTATTTAAAAGTCTCCTGGTATATCCAACTACAACAATTTGATTTTCTTCTATTTGAGTCTGTGAAGCTTCATTCAAACTGCACTGACTTTGAATTTTAAAATGGTAGTTATTGCAACCAATATATTTCTCTGAAAGGAGAACGAATCTAGGGCTGTGATAAAACACTGTTTATTTCCCCCCTCAACTCTAGACCAAAAGCGAACACAGGGTGGGGGCAGGCATTTCTCCTTCATGCTGTTGAAGGGTGGAACTTTTCAACAACACAGGCGAAGTCAGAGCTAGTTTTTGAACTCCTAGTAAGGGTGCTGATTGGAGGGTCATTTCTGCTCAAGAAAATTATTCACAAAGCTGCTTTATTGGGGTGGTTTGTTTAAATATTTTTTTCTTTCTTTCTCTCAATTGTTTATGTCCTGAGAAACGAACTTGACGCAGAAATCAGGGCTGTAGATACTAGTGACTACCTCCTTTATCCAGGGTGGCTTTTGCTGTGTAATCTTTCTCTGTCCATCTTCCTGTGCTCTAGGAATCCTGCCTCCTCAGATGTTCCTACGAAGAAGTAAACTATCTCTGAGAAGCCTCAACGTTGCACTTTATTCTGGAGAGACAGAAAGGCCTATAAATAGAGCAATGCTTGAATTTATATCAACTGTCTGACAAGTTGACTGTACTATAAATTAGCTAAATTCCAAAACCACTTTCAGAAATAAAAATATCTTCAAAATTTAAAATGAGCTATAAGTGTATATTAAGGTTAATTAAACATCCTTCATATTGTTTGTATACATATTTTAAAAGTAACATGGGCAGAATAATCATGTCTGGAACATGCTTACTTCTTCTCTGGGTAAGAGGTCCTAGGGATCACAGAACAAATTCTGCTAAGTGAGCAAGATTCTCAGTTTTTTTTCTTTAATTTTGCTTAATTTATACTAGATTTTCTAATTTGTTTTTACAAAATAAAATATATAAAATTCTTTGGTAGATTAACAAATTTGCATGCTATAGATCATTGACCATTTCCATGTTATTGTATTCCACTGCAGAAAATAAGTGTATCCATTAAAAATGTGGAGATAGTCGAAAGTACAATTATGGAATTTCAAAATTACATTTTTATACGATTTGAGGTTGCTCCGTTTTATTTATCAGGTTTCTTGCTTTTGAAGGAATAAATTTCAGCCCCTTCTTGCATGGTTTACTTTCAATTACAATTTACTAAAAGCTATAAAATCTAAAATTATTCTTGTCATATTGGGTGTTGAAATTTTTTGATTAAAATGATTTGCACCTGAGAACATTTAAAATCTAATCTTTAAGAAATTTTGAAATATTCATTATAGTCACCATTCTGTGCAATAGATCACTGAGGCTTATTCTTCCTGGCTAGCCAAAATTTTGTAACCTTGAATCAACATCTCCCTTTTTCCTATCCACCCTCCTCTCCTGCCTCTGAAAACCACCCAATTGGTAAGTGTACTAGGTGATGGAGATGTGAATTAGCTTGCTTGAATCCTTCCACAGTGTAAGCATATAGCAAAATATTACATTGTACCCCACAAATACATACAACTATTATTTTTCAACTAAAAATAAAATTTTTTGAAAAGACTTGCAGCTGACTTTGAAGATCATGTGATCCAAATTTAGAGGTTGAATTTACTAAAAACTGAGTTTAATGCCATGGCAGCACCCTGAGGTGGATTTATGGTGACGTTCTTCAAAGGCTCATGCGTTTCTACTATTGAACTGATGATAGGCCCAAAGACAGAAAGTGGGTGCAACTGGGCTCATGTATTTTATTGGATTCAGCATCAGCTTTTTTTTAAAAAAAATCTTTGTAGTTCAGTTTCTCTTTCTTGCTCTTTTTCCATTCACACACATACACATTTAAACAAATTGTGATAATTTTACCAATCCAAATAGAAGTTATCATAGTTTTCCTAATTTAGGAAAATGTTGTTTTTACATCACTCTGCTCTACCAAAATTTGCAATGCCACCACAAAACCGTTTAATAAGTAAATACAAAATATATAAAACTGTTGCCATTTATCTATTTGTAAAGTTCTACTGCTGTTGAAGGAATCAAGGTACTAACAGTCATCCCTTGCTATTTTCTTACACACACACACACACAGACACACAAATTTGGAGAAGAAAATTATTAATGACTAATTTAGAAGAATAGTTCTCTGATGACAATAAAAACCACTCTGCAGAATGAAATGAAAATAGTTTCTGTAACTGTGAAATCATTATTTGGGGCACAGATCTTTGTGTCCTGCTTTCACGTGGTCCGTAACCTTATTCTGACTTCTGAGACTGGGGCTCTACACTGCCTTCCTACTAGGGTTTGGAATCTTGCCTCTGAATCCCAAATCCAGTAGCTGGGATCTCCTAGCAGTTCCAAATCCCGTAACATAAACTACCGATTTGCGTGTTGGAATTTATGCAATTGTTCTCCATTCTCCTGCTGGGATACCATCCTCTGGGGATTTTCCTTCTCCATTTTGCCTGGCTAAACACACACCAACCCTCTAAGGTCCCTTTCTCTGTGATGACCATACATTTGCCTCCTGGCCAGCACTCCTGTCTCCCTCACTCACCCTGTGATAAATCGAGGTGTTGCCTCTCTCCTCCATTAGCCTTATTCCATTAAGCTAAGTGTCTCCGTTTCCTTCTCACCTAATATGAGATGAAAAGCTGGCATCGTTAGAGGAAGTGGTCAAGAGAAAAATTCGTTAATAATTAATTTGAGGTGTTTGAGGATATAGGTCACCTTTAAAATCTACTCTTCACAAATGCTTTCCCAATTAACTTCCCAAGTGATAGTTTATATCCTGTCCAGAAAAGTGAGTTCCAATCTGCCAAATATTCTGGAAGCAAGAGACTTTCTCTAGGGGAGTTCCCCTGGTCATTGAGTGATAGTGCAGGTAAAGTTACTTAGTTTCACTGTGACGGGGACCTGGCAAATTGGCAGGACCAAGGAGGTTTCTCTCGTTCCTGACATGATTGTTAGAGCTGTAGCAGGATCCCAGTCTCATTGACCCAGGATGAATGGCAGGCTCTTGGCAATGGATTAAACCAATAAGACAGAGACCCAGCAAACAGAAGGACTTGGATTTAAGGGTGTTTCAGAGTTTAAAAAACACATTCCTAAACATGTGGAAGCCTCCTGTACAAGGGATAAGGCACAGTGCATTTATTAGGAGCAGTAAGCAAGGTCAAATCAGACAGCCATGGTGTCAAGACCCTGGGTCCTAGTCCAAGGCTGATTGAGGACATTATTCCAGGCCAAACAGACTTAGGGATAGTTGGAGGATGGTTTATGGAGATTATCAGAAAGAAAGACCACTCCCAAAGCAACTCATATTCCCTTGGGAGCCTCCTCTCTTGAGTAGAGAAGTGGAGAAGACATTCTAGCCTGAGGTTTATTTGAAGTGAACAGCTTGAGTAAGCCCAGAGAAAAGAGAAGCTTCTCAGAAGGGGGTTGGATCCTCCCCACTCCCAGACTGTGAGTCTTATACCTGTTATTTTTAGCAGGAAGAAATGGGAGACCTCAGCATCAGGTAGAAGTCTAAGCTGGAGCCCAGGTAAACCGTGTGGAGAAGAGGAAGGAGGAGACGAGGTTCTCTAAGCAGTTATTCTGGAAGGAGAGGATGCACTTTGGTTCATTTTGCTGTGAGGGAGGGAGCACTGAATGCAGGTGGAAAAGGATGATGGGTATAATGGGCTCACAAAGAAAGGCAGATCCTTGCATTTCTTTTAGACAATAAATGACACTCATCTCCTGGAGGACATAGATCCAAGAGAAACTGTGCATTCTAACATGTGAATAAAAATGTTCGCAAGCTGAAAGGCACATATGGTACTCAGCATGCAACAAAACTCCGGAGAAGAAAGGGCCCTCCTGAAACTGCTGGTGGAGCACAGAAGAGAGATGGAGCAATAGGAGGACTTTCATTTAGACAGAAAAGAGGTTTCATCCTTCGGGCCTGTCCTAACCATTGCTGGGAAAGCAAGACATTCTGGTTGCCCCACTGCACGCAAGGAAAGAAGAATAAACAAATTCAAGAACAAAATAAATCGACATGCAATGCCTTCATGCAGGTGACGATGTCCCTGTTTTCATGTAGTTACTAATGTCCCTGGCTTGTTAATGTGACCATCCCTCAACTAGTTTTGGCAATTTAAGAGAGATTACAGCAACAAAAAGTCTGAGCATTAGAGGGAGACCGTGTGTCTTCATTTACCAGCCCCTCCACTGACTACCTGGGCCACTACGGACAAGTTACTTTACATCTTAAAAACATTTCTTCCTCTATAAAATTAATGTAAGCAAAAAACAACCCATAAAAAGATGAGCAAAGGACATGAAAAGACACTTTTTTTTTTTTTTTTTTTAGCCGAATCTCACTCTGTCACCCAGGCTGAAGTGCAATGGTGCAATCTCAGTTCACCGCAACTGCTGCCTCCCAGGTTCAAGCAATTCTCCTGCCTCAACCTCCTAAGTAGCTGGGATTACAGGCGTCCACCACCATGCCCAGCTAATTTTTGTATTTTTAGTAGAGACGGGGTTTTATCATGTTGGCCAGGCTGGTCTCAAACTCCTGACCTCAAGTGATATGCCTGCCTCAGTCTCCCAAAGGGCTGGGATTACAGGCATGAGCCACCGTGCCTGGCCGAAAAGACACTTTTCAAAAGAAGACATACATGCGGGCAACAAACATATGAAAAATGCTTGGTATTACTAATTATTAGAGAATGCAAATCAAAACCACAGTGAGATACCATCTCACACAAGTCAGTACGGCTATTATTAAAAAGTCAAAAATTAACAGATGCTGACAAGGTTGCATAGAAAAGGGAATGCTTATACACTGCTATTGGGAATGTAAATCAGGTCAGCCACTGTGGAAAGCAGTTGGAGATTTGTCCAAGAATGTAAAACAGAATTACCATTCGACTCGCAATCCTATTATTGGGTTATACCCAAAGGACTATCTATTGTTCTATTATAAAGACACATACACATGTATGTTCATAGGAGCACTATCCATAATAGCAAAGCCATGAAATCAACCTAAATGCTCACTAACAGTAGACTGGATCAAGAAAATGTGGTACAGGTACACCATGCAATACTATGCAGCCACAAAAAAGAATGACATTATGTCCTTTGCAGTAACACGGATGGAGCTGGAGGCCATTATCCTAAGTGAACTAACAGAGGAACAGAAAACCAAATACTGCCTGTTCTCATTTAGAAGTGAGAGCTAAACACTGAGTAGATATGGACACAAAGGAGGGAACCACAGACACTGGGGCCTATTCAAGGGTGGTGGCGGGGAGAAGAGGGAGGATAAAATAAACTACCTATCAGATCCTGTGCTGATCACCTGGGTGACGAAATAATCTGTACACCAAATGCCTGCAACATGCAATTTTTTTATATAGCAAACCTAATATAAACTAATGTCCCTGTCTTGTTAATGTGACCATCCCTCAACTAGTTTTGGCAATTTAAGAGAGATTACAGCAACAAAAAATCTGAGCATTAGAGGGAGACCGTGTGTCTTCATTTACCAGCCCCTCCACTGACTACCTGGGCCACTACGGACAAGTCACTTTACATCTTAGAAACATTTCTTCCTCTATAAAATTAATATAAGCAAAAGAATCCCATAAAATTACAAGTACCCCTAAATCTCAAATAAAAGTAAAAAAAAAAAAAAAAAAAAAAAAAAATATAAGACCTTTTGGCTTGCTAGGTTTAGTAAATAAAAATACAGGACCACCTGCTAAATTAGTATTGTAGACAAGATACAGATTCTTGTATGTACAACTCTGTCCCAAATATTGCATGGGGCATAATTATACTATCTATTTGTTGTCTATTTGAAATTTAAATGTAATTGGGTGTTCTGTGTTTAATCTGGCAACCCTAACAAAGTTTCATTTATCATCCTAAATAATTCCCATCATCAAATGCTAACATATTGTGTGGATATAGTAAGCATTAAAATATTAATTAACATTATTTTCATTCTATAAAGATGATCTAGAACAAACTACATATACAGTAAGTTAGAGAATGGAGGCTTGGATAGTATATGCTACTTACCTGAGATCATGCACACAGGTTTTTTTTTTCTTTGTAATTTCATTAGTGATAAAACTGAGACCTCCAGCCTCCTCACTGCTGATTTTTCTACAGCATCTAGGTCAATTTCCCATTCTGGTGAATGGGAAATCCATTCATAGTGGTCCTTCAATTATGCCTTCCCTGAGCCTAATGCTGCATCCTTACTATAAAAACTGTGGCCAGAGCACTAGCAGCCACTGCACCTCCTGGGAGCTTGTTAAAAACGCAGAGTATCAGGCTTCATTCTTCGTCAGAGTCGGCATTTTAAACAGAATCCCCCAGGGATTTTTTTGTTTGTTTGTTTGGTTGGTTTTGTTTTTGAGACAGAATTTCACTCTTGTTGCCCAGGATGAAGTGCAATGGTGTGATCTTGGCTCACTGCAACCTCCACCTCCTGGATTCAAGCAATTCTGCCTCAGCCTCCTAAGTAGCTGGGGTTACAGGTGTGCGCCACCACGCCTGGCTAATTTTGTATTTTTAGTAGAGATGGGGTTTCTCCATTTTGGTCAGGCTGGTCTCGAGCTCCCAACCTCAGGTGATCCGCCCGCCTTGGCCTCCCAAAGTTCTGGGATCACAGGCGTGCTCCCCCAGGGATTTGTTTGCACATTAACGTTTGAGGAACTCTTTCCTGGCTCAGCCTCAGGCCTGTCTCCAGCCTTTGTAAGAGTGGTTCTTGGTCCTGGCTGTAGATTAGAATCACCGGAGAAGGTTTTAGAACCTGCTGGTGTCTAAACCCTGCTCCAGAGATTTTGGCTTCCTTGGCCTTGGGGTAGGCTCTGGGAATTGGTGGTTTTCTTTCAACTCCCAAGTGCTTCTAATGTCTTTGCTTTGAACTACTGATTTAAGAAGAGTTTTCCCACCTAAGGCAAAAGACACTGAAATAAATCCATGTCACCAATGACATGTATTTTCCTTTAGCTTTGACAGACTGAATATACGACCAGACCATATTAAAAAAAAATATATATATATAGAACTCTTTCCCACAATCCTCAGCAATCAGCCCAGGAGGCCAACCCATTCTCTACAGCGAGCTTATCCAACCTGCGACCTGCAGGCTGCATGCGGCCAAGGATGACGTTGATTGCGGACACAAATGCGTAAACTTTCTTCAAACGTGACGAGATTTTTTTTTTTTTTGGCGTTTTTTTCTTTTAGCTTATCAGTTATCGTTAGTGTATTTTGTGAAAGGAAAATATCTTGGAGCCCTGAAATCACTAAGCTAAAGGCAAAAGTCAAGCTGGGAGCTGCTTAGGACCAATCTGCCTCCCATTCTGTTTGAAGTCACCCCTCTGCTCACTGAGATAAATGCGTCTCTGCCTCCTTTGGAGAGGCTCGTCTGAAACTCAAACGAAAGCAACCATTTGTCTCTTTTCTACCTGCAACCTGGAAGCCCCTCCCCACTTTGAATTGTCCTGCTTTTCCAGACGGAACCACCATTCGTCTTACATAGGTTAATTGATGTCTCACGTCTCCCTAAAATGTATAAAACCAAACTGCGTTTTGACCACCTTGGGCATATGTCATCAGGACCTCCTGAGACTGTGTCCTCAACCTTGGCAAAATGAACTTTGTAAATTAACTGAGCCCTGTCTCAGATTTTCGGGGTTCACAATTTCCTGTGTAGCCCAAGACAATTCCTCTTCTTCTGGTGTGTCCCAGGGAGCCAGAAGATTGGACACCCCTGACTACAGAAGGCAGTCCACGAGGCCAGTCTGCTATCCACAAGCCAGACTTACAGGCAGTCAGACCACTTTCTCCAGCAACCAGTTCAGGAACCCAAACCATAACCCCTTTAACAACCAGGTGGAAGTGGCCAGGGCTTGATGAATAACTGACAGCTTCCCAGATTTAAGACCAATCAAGGAAGGACAAATGTGGTCCCCTAACCAATTGTCCAGCATGCCCTTTTTCTAATTAGCCGACCCCAGCTTCTCCATGCCAACAGCGCCAAGTGGGGGCACCCCTTTCTGCCACCATAAGGCTTTCCCACTGCCATGCCTACCTTTGAGTCTCTGCCAATATACGAGCGATGCTGGTTGACTCCCTTGCCACAGCAAGTGCTGAGTAAACAGCCTTTCTTGTTCTGGTTTGGTTGGTCTTTGTCTTTGTCCTCAGCCTGCTGCTGGAGATGAGCTGGGTGCAGGATAAGCATGTGGGTCAGAGGGAACAGACTTTCAATACACCGTGAAGACTTCGATGCTTACCCTGCTGCTCCTTTCAAGCCTGCCTCAGCAAACAGTGGGATCAAAGCTAGATGGACTCAGACGTTTGTCTCCTCAAGCCCCCAGGTTCTGCTCCTTATTTCTCCTCTGTCATCTGACCTACCCCATTCTGGCCTGTGCTTCTGAGAATCCTTGTAGGGTATAAGCTTTGGAGTTTGAACGGCTTGGTCTGAACTGAAGTTCCATAGATTAGCTGTGCAACTTTGAATAAAAGGATGAATCATTTTGTGCCTTGGGCTCCTGATTCTGTCTCCGGGGATGTGGTAAGAATTAAATGATGGATGCCTCTGAAGCATTTAGTCCTGGCTGGGCTCAGTAAGTTCCCTGTGAGTGTAAGTATCGTTCTCATCATTCTGTGGGGGACTATTTTTCCTCGTCACTTTGTCACTCAAGCAAAGACAAAGACTCCCTCCCTGCTTGAATCAAGACATTGTATGTAATATAATTTCCTGAAGGCTGGAGAAAATGCAGGGCTGTATTAGTTAGTTTGACTGCCATAACAAAATGCCATGGGCTGGTGCTTTAAACAAAATTTCTGTTCTTTCCGTTCTGGAGGTTAGAAGTTCAAGATCGGGGACCCAGCTGATTCCATTTCGGGTGAGGGCTCTCTTGTTGGCTTTCAGGGGGCCACCTGCTTGCTGTGTTTTCATTGCACGTGGTCTTGTAGAAAGAGATCAAGCTCTCTGGTGCCTCTTGTAAAGACAATAATCCCATCAGGCTGGTGATAGGAGCATTGATTGACTGCAAGGAGGGTGATGGGAAATTTTGGGGGTGACGGAAATGCTGCAAACTGGATTGTAGGGGTGGCTCAGCTGCACACATTTACTGAAAATCATTGGATTGTGCCCTTACAGTGGGTGGAGTGGGGGTTAAATTACATCCCAAAACAGCTGTTGAAAATTGCAAATGGGGCCAGGCATGGTGGCTCACGCCTGTAATCCCAGCACTTTGGGAGGCCAAGGCAGGTGGATCACCTGAGGTCAGGAGTTTGAGACCAGCCTGGACAACATGGTGAAACCCTGCCTCTACTAAAATTTCAAAAATTAGCTGGCCATGGTGGCAGGCACCTGTAATCCCAGGTACTCAGGAGGCTGATACAGGATAATTGCTTGAACCCGGGAGGCGGAGGTGCAGTGAGCCAAAATCGCGGCACTGCATTCCAGCCTGGGCAACAAGAGCAAGACTCCATCTCAAAAAAAAAAAAAAAAAAAAAAGTTGCAGATAACATATCTTGTTGCAATAACATAGACTCAGCTTCTTCCGTCAACATGGTCTTGTTGTCTCTCCCGTTCTATCTCTCCCAGTCTATGAGCTGCTCTTGAAGATTTTCCACCCATTTCTGACAGCCTTGTTGTTCCATTTCTAGTAAAGTTCACAGGTATTAAATGCCTCATTAGAACATGATGTTCTCCATTCTGAAAACTGCTTTCCTTCAAGCAATTATTAACCACTCTTGTCAAGGCCACCCCTCATGCCAGCTGGCTACAAGTCTCTGCACGCTCTTGGACCATCCATCACCGAGGAGCAACATCTGCTGCGTGCTCTTGCCTTTGCTGCCTTATAAAGCAGAGGGAGATCAGAGTTCTGCGTTTGCCTCCCTGTCTCTGCTACTTGTATTCGGAGCCACTTTTCTGACTCAGAGCTAATATAAGCCTGACCTCACTCCTCCCTCTGCAATTTGAAGCAGCAGAAGAACAAGGACAGTGCAGAACCTTTTAATGGGTTTCAAATCTCCAACAGGATTCTGCACAGGCAAATGATCCACATATCATCACAAAGTAAAACAGGAGGCAAGAAAAAAGGCAAAAGAAAAAAACTAGCCAATCCTGTCTCTGGGCTTATGCTCAGGAGCAGCTCAAATTTTTTCTTTCCTTTCTTTTTTATAAAAGAAGTATTCTTTCCACGCTTGAGCCTATCAGGGTGAGATCTGGTATCTTTATTTTCAAATATTCAATCAAAATCAACCAATCGAACAAATGAACAAACAGAAGAAAGTACTCATCCTCTCTGCCTCCTGCCCACACCCCCCAAAAGATAAAAATTATCTTGAACTCTGGCTCATAAGTGAGGTAAACACAAAAATTTTAGTTCCAACTCTGCTACTGTGTAACCTAAGGCAAGACCCAAAGACTTGGAATGGACTCATTTTTCTCCAAGAATCTCCTAGGAAAGAGGGATTTGTCGTCTTAGTTGCACGAAACCAAACTACAACAGTAGATCTAATGTCATGTTGAAAAAATAATTTCAACATATTGTGATTAATGTCACATTTCCTAACCCACTGAAAAGAAACTGAATGTTGGTATTCAAAAATGAGTGGAATGATTTATTGTTTTATTAATTACTTAGTATTCTGACACTTAGGAGCAGGTATAGGTAAAAGTATGTAGACAGAATTGATTAAATAATATATCATGCAAAACAGGATTAAGGAGCGAAAAGACGCAGTAGTCATTATGCTGGGACCTCGGGAGTAAGAAGAACTGTCTTGTGCCCTCCTTGAAGTCTACTTGGTTTCACCAATTTAAGAATTTCAAATGAAGCTTGATTTGCGTGGCAGGCAAGCCGGCTTGGGTCCACTGGGAGCCTGGGCGTGGGGAGGAACATGCCGGTGTGAGTGTCGGTGGAGGGAGAGGTGGGCAGGATTCTCCATGAGGGAAAGGCACTGGAAAGCCCTCTTCCCACACCTCCTAGAGCTGCCATCTCTTTCCACACCTCCTGGAGCTGCCATAACAGACTCCTGCAGATGGACAACTTGAACAACAGAAATGTATTTTTTCACAATCCTGGAGGCTGGAAGTCCAAAATCGAGACGTCAGTTTCTCCTGGGCCTCCCTGCTGGGTTTGCAGAAGACCATCTTCTCTCTGAGTCTTCACATGGTCGTTCCTCTGTGTGTGCCTGTGTCCTCATCTCCTTTTCCTATAATGACACTGGTCAGGTTGGATGAGGGCCCATCCCTATGGCCTCACTGTAATTTAACTACTTTTTAAAAGACCCTATCTCCATAGACAGTCGCATTCTGAGCTGCTAGGGGCTGGGACTTCAGCACATGCGTTTTTGGGGGAACGCCATTCACCCCATAACGTGGCCTTTCTCACGCACCTGTGACTGGAGCCTCAGTGGCTCCTCGGTCAGAGCTGGTCACCCAAGCACCCCTAGTCTCTGCCCTCCCGAGCGAGCTTGCTCCGACCCTGGCATGGCCTCAGGAGCCCTCTGCAGAGCTCCCTGCAGCAGCCGCCTCTGTGCTGACCGAGGGTGTGAGCCGAGAACCAGGGAGCAAGATGGGGAGGAATGAATTGAACAGCCTCAGGGTCTGCATGCCAAATGCAGAGCAGGCCTGTGCCTTTAAACAGAGGACCATTCCTTTCCTTTTAAGTCTGTTCTTGGCCTCCTCCGTCCACCTCTGCAGAGACCAGGGGCTGAGGCCAGTCGGGTGGTGTTTGTTTTGGTGACTGTGTTTATGTTCTCACTTCAGGCAGCTGACAGGAACACACTGCTAATGAAGCTTTGCCTGTTAGGGAGATGCTGTTTATGTAACATCCAAAGAAAAAGAACAGCCGCCTGTGTACTAGGTGTTCACAGGGTGGGAGGGAGCTTTTTGGAGCCTCTCCAAGGAGGAGGTGGAGGGAGAGAGTTGTAGCTGGTCCACTAGCTCTGTGGATGAATCATCTGCCCTGGCACAGCCCCATCATACAAGGTCACATCCTCCTAGAATGAGAGAAAGGAGTGGACAGATGCCATCCTGGTTCTCAGTATGCTTAGAGCTCAACAGTAGTCAAAGGTTAAACAAAGTCACATTAAAACTCCCCAGGAGGAAGCATTCAAACAGCAAAAAAAAAAAAAAAAAAAAAGCAAAGTTAGGAAATATGAAAGGTAAACTCAATGTATGATTTCACCCTTTGGCTTATTAGTTCCTCAAATCTTACTAGGGTGGTGTTATGGGGCGGCCCCAGAGTGCTTACTCAGGGGCCGTGTTTCTAGGGGGAACACTTCTTTCCTAGAGAACCCCTCTAGTGCCTTCTGATGAACCATGCAGTGAATCTGAGGAAGCCGCCATTCTGATTTAGTGAAGAAGGAGTCACAAAGATGGCTGGCGTTGCAGACCTACAGAACACCTGCCATCTGAGAAAGCCTTTGGACATTCCTTTCAGTGCTCCTGCTCCAGGGGTGTCTCCCACCTTGAGCTTCTTGAGCAGCAACTGCATCCACAGCCTCAGCTGTGCCCTGGTGTAGGAGCTCTGCTATAGCCATAGTGGCCTCCCTGGCCTATCCATGCAAATCGCGACTGAGCTGAGGACCCCCCACTGCACTTGGTTTCAGTCCACAAGCCCCTGATGGTTCAGAAGGTGACTTTGAGTAGGATATGACTTCCTTTTAATGAAATGGCATAGACTATAACTTAATAAGGCATTGTTTCGAGAACTAGCTAGTTTTCCTATAGGGGAAGGTGGCACAGAGCTCGGGCAGAACCGTCCTATTTAAACAGCAATTTGTGAAATATTTTTTAAAAGGTTAGTCCTCCGTGCCCACTGTTTGCATCCTGGGTTTGGACTTGGGAGCAGAAGGAGGGAATTGGCAGTGGCAGGTACATCACATATGCAAACCGAGACCCTTTGAGAATGGGGTTTGAATGTCCACGATACCACTGTTATTTCACCAATGAGACATGAGTACTGATCCCAAATCAAAGAAACTTGTGTGCCTTCCTGGCAGAATGCCTCACTCCATCCTCCAGGTCCTCAGAGCACTTTCTCCACACCAATGTGTGCTGCAGACACGATGCAGACAGTCACAGACCTCTCTCTACAGGAGCCATCTCTCAGGAGCCAGAGCAGGGGTGAAGGTCATGAGTGCTGGAGTTGGTCACACGTGGGCCCCAATCTCAACTTTGCAACTATTATTTCTGCAATACTGGGCAGGCCCCTTAGTTGTTCTGATCTTCGGTCTTCTCATTTGTTAAGTTGGCATAATAATAGTAACTCTCCCGCAGGGTCGTTATGAGGATTAAATGAGATGATGCATGCACAACATTCAATACAGTAAGTGCTCAGCACATGGTTACCGTGAATATCTTTGAGGCTAAATTGGGCATCCTTAAGATTAAAAAAAAGTCACAAAAAACAGAAAAACAGCACTTTGCTCATATCCCTAGTATCCAGCAGAGCGGACAGTATGTAGTAAATGTTCAATAAATAATGGCTGAATAGATGAATAAACAAATACATTCATTGGAAATCAGATTGCACAGATAGATGCACATTTGGCCTCCTTTTAAAAATAATGTTAACACAGAATAATTTATTTAAAAAGAGTTTTAATAGAGAAAGAAAGGGAACATGGCATCCAGAGATTCTAGTGGAAAAAGGTTCCTACATTTATAAATAATACTTAGTGCTAAACTCTATAGCAACCAACGTTCGCCTCATATATATTTATTTGGGCTGCACGCAAGATGAAAAATTAAGACAGCAGCAGAACATAGTAGTAAATAATACAGATTTTGGAGCCAGACTGCTTGAGTTCACATCCCAACTCTACCACTTTCTAGTGGTCTGATATTAGCCACTTAACCCATCATATTGGTGCCATCGTTTTCTTATCTGTGCATATCCCATAAGATTATCAAGATTAAATAGGTTAATTGGCATAAATCACTTTTATATGCCTTACTATGTATCAACTACTATTCTAAATGTTAACTGTTATAATCTTGACTTTTTTTTTTTTTTTTTTTTTTTTTTTTTTTTGCTTTCCATTGAATTTGGATATTTATTCATCATCTGAAAGACGCCTGCATAATCTGTCTTTTGCTGTGGGATTTAAACCACAAATTAAATTAACCACTGGGATTATAATCATGTTGGTAGCTGAGATTTGTACCAGTGAAACAGTAAGAGGACCCTGAAGTCTTGCGCTAAATGCCCAGGAAACTCCCCGCCTCCCACTACATAGTCTGGGAACTCAGGACGTGGAGAAGGTCGAGCCGTGACTCCTCCAGGACAAGCAGGATCTGCCCACGATGAGAGCCCCTGGCTGGGATGAGAGAGGGTGATGGGGGCAGATGGGCAAAGCTGTGGAGATGGGATCCACAAGGACTGTAACTGGGGTGTGGGAGGGAATAGAGAAGTCCTACTGCGGTGGGGACTTCATGCAGGACAGAAACATAACACATGGCTGAGTAGGAGCTCGTCTGCCATGGAAGCCCTGACAGAAGGCCTGGCATGGAGAAAGCACAGCCTGCTGTGTGTGTGACCTCACTTGGAGAATAATATTGCCTGGGGAATTCCGGATGCAAATAAGCACCCATGCGACCTTGGAGTGCAACCTGGAGCCATGGCAGGGCCAGAATCGTATGTGACCCTCCTGCTATCACAGACCCAGCACCTCTTCTCACTGCAGCTCTGTGTGTGAATGTGCTGAGTTGTTCCCTGTGTCCCCAGAACCCAGTTCATCGCATCTAGCATGGAGGAAAATGTTGACACCCCCTTATCCAACACGCTTTTTGGATTTTGGAACATCTGTGTCATACCTAATGAAATATCTTGAGGATGGGACCCAAATCTAAACAGAAAATCCATTAATGTTTCATATACACCTCTAGCACATCACCTGAAGGGAACTTTAGACAATATTTTTAGAATTTTGTGCATGAAAGAAAGTTTTGACTGCATTTTGACTGAGCCTTATGACATGAAGTCAGATGTGGAATTTTCCAATTGTGGCATCATGTCAGTCCTCAAAGAGTTGTGGCTTTGGAGCATTTTGATTTTTGGATTTCTGGATTAGGAATGCTCAACCTGTACTCAATTCATTGGATTAATCCAAGGACAGAGAAGGATATAGCTAGAGAATTAAGGTAGTGGGGGCTGGAAAGGGGCGAAGAGGCTCCCACTTGTCGGGGAAACGGGGGCCTCAGCTGGAAGGCTGAGGAGTCGGTGGCTGATGCCCTTTGCTTCTCTTAGGATGGGACCACTTTGCCTTCCTTTACCTGTGGTCAAGCCACACTGCCCCTGCTGTCTTAGGCCATTCTTGCATTGGTATAAAGAAACACCAGAGACTAGGTAATTTATAAAGGAAAGATGTTCAATTGACTCACAGCTCTGCAGGCTGTGTGGAAAGCATGACACCACCATCTGCTTCTGGGGACACCTCAGCATAAGAGTTAAAGTAAGAGGAAAGAAACACGAAAAGCAGCTGAACAGTCAAAGACAGGCTTATTTTGGAGAATAAACCTGAGAGGGGCTTCTGGCCAATTTCAGTCAGGAACGTTCTCTCTTGCAGTCTAAGGGAATTTAAGGGTTTAGGAAGAGGGGAGCTTATCGCAGGCTTGGAATGTTTATATGTGAGGAAGTTTATTGTGAGGTTGGCATGTTTCTGGTTGGAGTGGGGTTTATCTTAGGGTTGGAATGTTTCTGGTTGTGCTGACATTAGCCATTAGACTGATCTTTTGGGGGGAGATTTAGGCAGTTTTTTTTTTATTCAAGGGGAACTTAAAATGGTGGTGTTTGTCCAAGATGGTGATGCTCCCACTCTGTCACTCAGGAAGCTTCCAGTCATGGCAGAAGGTGAAGTGGAGCAGGCTGGGAACAGGAGCCAGAGGGAGAGGAGGAGTTGCCACACACTTTTAAATGACCAGATCTCACAAGAACTCACCCACTATCGAGAGGATGGTGCCAAGAGGGATGATGTTAAACCATTCATGAGAAACTGCCCCCGTGATCCAATCACCTCCCACCAGGGGCCACCTCCAACACTGGGGATTATATTGCAATATGAGATTCAGGCGGAGACACAAATCCAAACTATATCACCTGACCAAGGCACCACCCACTTCTCCAGTGAGCCTTTTCTGAGAAGAGGCACCGTTGGAAACAATCTATCATCTGGTCTAAAAGAATGTGAGTCATGGCCACTCTCCACGAACTGCTACGGGAGTGTTTCCCAAACTCTGGGGAGAAGGCACCTTTCCTCCCCTTTTTTAGGCCAAAATACATAACCAACAGTTTATTAAGGAGTTCGGTCCAAACAACTTACCAAACACTTAAGCCTTAGTAGCTTAGTACTTACTTGTTAGAGGAATACATTAAAAATCTAAATAGTATTGTTGTATTACTGCTTGCCATAATTATTTTCCCTTGCAATGCTGTGCTGCACGGTGGAGGTAAATTGGACTCTCATTTCCTCTTCCGCATGTGGAGCTTTTTTTTTTTTTTAAATCACAGCAGCCACCAAAACCCAGCCTTGTTAAGATAAGGCAGTACCATCTGATGCCGGGATGTGTCTGTTAGCAGAGCAAGCCGTGAGTGGTGTGTGGCAGGGGTGCAGGATTGTCATGTTCCCCTTGAGTATTTAAGGCCTCCAAAGGGACCCCAGTGAGTTCACACAGGCCCCGAGCACTTGGGTGCATGTCTGGGATCCCCGGGATCAGGGGCAGCCCTGGGCCAAAATGGAGAGGAGGGTTTGCTGATCTCAGACTTCCCCTTGGCACTGCCTCAGGTCTCCATGGCTATTGCGGCTCAGAGCACCCACTGTGGCACCTGTCTCAGCCACAGAATCACTAATCCAAGTTCAACCTCTTACCCCCAGACCAGGGGTCTCCTTGAAACAACCCTCACAAAGGGTCCACTGATGTCCTCCCTCAGGGAAGAGTTTGACCTGGCTGCTCATTTCATGGTTCCAGGATGTCTGCTGTGTCCCAGGACTGGCCTTGCTTCTGGTCACCAATGTTACCCAGAAGAAGTGTCCCCTTTCCTTCCTAAAGCTCCTTCCCTGACAGTCCCTCTGTAAATGACGCTTGCTGAAGGTGGGGCCTCTGGTTGCCTGTCAAATCACACCGAAGTGTGCATTTCCCAGTCTTCTAGGACATAATTTCTCCTCTCATCCATCCATATATTTTTGTTTCCTTGAACATAGCTTTTCAAGACAAAGAACATGAACCTTCCAGACGTTTATTCCTTCACATGGCACATTTCTCAGCAAGCGCTGGAAACAAGCCCAGAATGAAACCCTCCCCAGGCCCCTTTGGGAAGACAGTCACCTACAGGCCAGGGCTCTTGAGACTGATTGGGGTGGCAGCCCTGGCAGTGAAGCCCAGCAAGGCCCCTGAGATGACCTTCCTCTCTGATTGAACTGGTTCTGCTCATCAGAGCTGAAATGCACTTTAATGGGCATTCGACACCTCTCCACGCTCCCCACAGAAACTGTGGGCTCCGCACTGGGCTATGAGGTGCTACAGAGCCATGAAAACAGTTTGAGAGTTAGCTCCTTTCCTCAAGCATTTACTGTTTAATCATGGAGCCTGACGCATGAGTCTAACAGCAGACATGTTGGGAGCATGCAGGTGTGAGCTGAATTAGAAAAGGAAGAGGTCACAGTTGCCAGCACACAAAGCACACAAAGCCCTAGCAGCGCGGAGGCTTCCAGGGTGATTGGGAGATATTTCACACCAAGGTGACTCTGGGTTTGGCCCTGAACAAAGGTGCTTGAGGGGGAAGGGAAAGGATTAAGGATTGCAGGGAGAGAACAATATAATAGAAATTCCCAAATAGAATGAACACAAATGTTCCGCAGAAGGAGTTGAGCTCAGGGTGTTACTTAAGACGGGGAAGCATGAGGGATGGACAGACATCAAGGGCCTTGGAGGCCAGGTGGGGTGTGGAGACCCGGTGTCATTGCGAGCTGGTGAGCCTGGGACAGAGGCTGGAGGTATTCCAGGTTCCCATCACTGGTTTGTTCCGACTGCCCACGCCTCGGCTCGATGCCTCCTTGTAAGCTTGTTTTGCAAAGTGTTGTACTAATTACCACCTGTGAGTCCATCTGTGCACCCACAAAGGCCTGCAGCCTCTGTCACCCGCTCCCCCCAACAACAGGAGTGCAGGCCGCAGCCTATTGCCAAGGGCGGGAGCCAGGAGAACCTCCCCCTGGGAGCTGCGCTGCTATGGGGCCAGATCAGGGCAGAAAGTGGAGCAGCAGGTCCTATTTCAGCTGCTCCCACTGTCCTCTTTCAGCTCACCCACCTCGTCATGTTCATTCACACGCACACGCAACATACAACACACACACACTGCACATCACACACAACATGCACTACACACCACACACTAGATATACACCAAACACAATACACAGTACACTACACACATACCATACTACATACACAACATACTCCACACACATAACACAGTAGGCACACTAAAAACACACACAGTCCACTATGTGCTACACATAGAACATACTAACACATACAACATACTTCACAAACACTGCACACACACAACACACTATACCCACACACTACACACACTGTACACACATCATATACACACTACACAAGCAACACGCACATGTGGCCCCTCGTGTTGCTTTGACACACAGTCTGTCTTCCTGCACGTCTAGGCTGAGCAGACACCTAATTTAGGACTTTAGCCAGGTGTCTGAAGCAATAGTATTTTCTTATCTATTTTCATTTCTACTGGGGCTTTTTATGCTGTCTTGGGCTCTCCGGCCCTTCTTCAGCCTTGCCCACATCACACAGAAATTCACACTCTGGCCAAGTGTGGTGGCTCACTCCTATAATTCCAGCACTCTGGGAGGCTGAGGCAGGTGGATCTCCTGAGCTCAAGAGTTCGAGACCAGCCCGGGCAACATGACAAAACCCCATCTCTACCAAAAAATACAAAAATTAGCCTGGCATGGTGGCGCACACCTGTAGTCCCAGCTACTTGGGAGGCTGAGGTGGGGGGATCACTTGAGCCTGACAGGTAGAGGATGCAGTGAGAGGAGATTGTGCCACTGCACTCCAGCCTGGGCAATAGAGCGAGTCCCCATCAAAAAAAACAAGTTAACATTCTGGTGGTACGAGTGTTGCTTGTTATCCCTTTTTTGTACCACTGGGGAAATAAAAACAGATATCAAATACAATGAGCAGAGTTGACCTCATCAACACCACCCCTCCAACACACTTCTCTTTCCCCTATGGGATTTTTGGTTATGTGAAGGCAATTTCCATCCAATATCTGGGGGAAAATATTTATCCAGTGAAGAAGCATGAATGCAGGTGTCTTGTACTGAGAATGTGCTGCCTATTTGGTAAAGTAATTGGAGTATACATTGAATTAGAAGTGTGTTTTGGGGGCCGGGCACAGTGGCTCACACCTGTAATCCAGCACTTTGGGAGGCCAAGGCAGGTGGATCATTTGAGGTCAGGAGTTCAAGAACAGCCTGGCCAACATGGTGAAAACCCATCTCTACTAAAAATACAAAAATTAGCCAGGCGCGGTGGCGGGCACTTGTAATCTCAGCTACTTGGGAGGCTGAAGCATGAGAGTCACTTGAACACGGGAGGTGGAGGTTGGTTGCAGTGAGCCGAGATCGTGCCACTGCACTCCAGCCTGGGTCACAAAGCAAGACTCCCTCTAAAAAAAAAAAAACAAGTGTGTTTTGGGGATTCTTATTTATTGCTTCTCTGGTAAAACCCACCAGAATCCTGCTCCTCCTCAGTCTTCTCCATCTTAGTAAACAGAACCTCCAGCCCCCACTGCTCAAGCCAGAAACCTGAGCATCCTCCTTCCTCGATTCACCCTCAGCATCTGCATCTGACAGCCAGCCATAAATCCACCTTGACTATTCTTTCAAAGAACTCCAAGTACATCTACTTTTTAAAGACATCTTACTGGGAAATGGTGCATGGGAAACAGATACTGGGGAATTGGAAGCCCTGCAAGTTGACTTGTCTGAACAGGACAATGAACCTGAGATTGAGCTGGGAAAATATTCCTGAACTCCAGGCTCTGCACAGATGGTTGAGCCACAGAGTCTCTGAAGGATTTAAAAATGTATCATTTCCCAAAGATGGTTGCAAAAGAATGAACGAAGAGGAGAATTAATACTATAATTTAATTATTTCTTAATTTTTTCAATAAATGGTTTAATATAAAGCTTGAGGGTTTCACCAGTTTGACACCATGTTACATGTAATTGCTATAAAAGAATCATGCTGTGTGCAGCCCTAGCACATAGTAGGGATGCAAATGCTTTCTGACGGAATGAATGAAGATAGAATTAGTGAATGGGTAACAGAATGATTGACCGGTGGGAAGGAGCTTAAATTTGGAAATGTTTACAATAGCCCTCTGATCAGTTGCCTCAGCAGTCACGAGTCAGAAACAGCACCGGTGTTAACATTTCATTCATTTCTTCGGAGCTATTAATTAAAAAAATGGGAAACACGGATGTTGCAGCTTCATAAGGGAGAAAGACACATTAAGAGGCGTCACTTAATTACATAGATGGTTAAATACCAAAAGGTACATTTGATTATTTGGCCAGGAAATATTGATTGGATGCTTAGTCTGCATTAGGCACAGAATTAGGGCTGGGATGGAGCAGTAAAAAACAAGCCAAAATATGCCTGCCTCTAGCGGTCTTATGTTCTACCAGGAGACACAGGCAATGAGCAATAAACATAAAAGGATTATACATATAATGTATGCAGAGCAGTATACGTATTTGTGCATATATATGTGTGCATACATAGGTTTTATATATACGTGTGTGTATATATATATGCACACACGTATAAAATGTCATATGTTAGAAGGTAATAAATGACATAGGGTAGGGAATGGGTAATCAGAAGCTCCTGCATGGGGATCAAGGGAGGTTTCAATCTGGACCTGGGCACTGGGGAAGATATCACCAGAAGCTGTTATTTCAGCAAGCACTTGAAGAAGGGGCAAGAAAGCCGCACGGACATCTCTGGTAGAGCATCTTAGGCTGAGGGAGTCGCCAGCTCAAGGGTCCCGGGGGTAGGACATACCTGGAATGGCTGAGGAAGATGGGGAGGCCAGTTTCTCCCCAGAAGAGCCAACCAACCTGGGCCACAGAGTTTTCTCAAGGCCATGGGAGCCTCATGGAGATGGAGTTGGTGATGATTCAGAGAAGAGTGAGCGAAGACAAGCTTGCCTCTCTGGGGGTTTCAGAAGAGATATTTCTGGTTATACCTGACAATATGAGTTGCTGGGTGTCTCCCATCTCTTGTAAAAAGAGCCTTGTATGAGTTAGGGTTTCCTGGGGAAACAGAACCTATCTATCTGTCTAGCTATCTACCTATCTATTATCTATCTATGTGTCTATCTATCATCTATTATCTATTTTGTGTGTGTATATATATGTGTGTTCTGGTTATATACACACACGTGTGTGTATATGTATGTTCTGTTTTTGTATATATATACACACAAATATATATGTGATCTAGTCTATATGTTAAGATATTTATTATAAGGAATTTGCTCACAGATTTTGGAGGCTGAGATGTCCCAAGACCTGCAATTGGAAAGATGAGGACCCAGGAGAACCGATGATGTCATTCCGGTCTGAGTCCAAAGGCCATAGAACCAGGAGAGTCTGTGGTCTAAGTTCTAATCTGAAAGCCAGCAGGCTAGATACCCAAGAGTCAAGGTTCAGTTCAAATCCAAAAGCAAGAAAAGACTGATGTCGCAGCTCAGACAGTCAGGCAGGAGGCATTCCTGTTCCTCTGCAGAAGGCTGGCATTTCGGTTCTATTCAGGCCTCCAACTGATTGGATGAGGTCCACCTGCATCAGGAAGGGATGCCTGCTTTACTCAATCCATCACTTCAAATGCTGGTATCACTCAGAATTATCCTCACAGACACACCCAGAATAATATTTGACCAAGCATGTGGGACCCCATGTCCTAGTCAGAGTTGACACATAAAATTAACCATCCCAACTCTCTACTTAATCTCATTTAAGGATCATGTTTGACTCTGTTTGGTGCATGTCCATCCTGTAGGCCAATCCCTGTAGACAGGGAGACAAAATACCATCACTGACTCTGTCATCAGGACGCAGTAGGTGGATCACTTGCTGATGGTCCCAACAGAACCATGCAAGAGTAGCCCCCCACAGAGAGACGGTGCCAGATGACAAAAGCAATAAAAAGCCATTGCAGATGAAGTTTTGCACAGCAAATGTTTATACTTGTATGTATGTAAGGTGCTTTATTATATATTACCTGATTTGATTCTCACAATCACCATGTGAGATAAAGGTTTGATAAAACTGTACCATGGAGAGATTAAGTGGCCTTACTTAACTATGGTCAGAGAGCTGCAGAAAGGAGAGAGAGACTGTGACTCCCAATTATAAGTGATTTCTGCCATTACCTGGCAGGAAGAAATGGTCTCATTTGGAGTCATTACCTTTTCTGATGTCCTGTAACCATAATGGCTATGTAGACGTGATTTAGAGATTGTTGGGGTACCTGATGTGGTCCCAAAACTGGTAGGTTAAGACCTGTTTGTTCAATATTCCCATCCTTGTCCCCCCAGCTCTCACTGGTTTCCCTTGCAATTCCTGACCCAGGCTTGCTTCCTTCCTGTTAATTTTGTGCTCCATACTTGTGATGGTTAATATTGAGTTATTGAGTGTTAACTTGATTGGACTAAAGGATGCAAAGTATTGTTCCTGGGTGTGTCTGTGAGGATGTTGCCAGAGGAGATAAACATTTGAGTCAGTGGACCCAGAGGCAGATCCACCCTCAATCTGAGACGGGGGACACAACCTAAGTAGCTGCCAGCATGGCTAGGATAAAAGCAGGCAGAGGAATACAGAAGGACCAGACTTGCTGAATCTTCCGGACTTCATCTTTCTCCCGTGCTGGATGCTTCCTGCCCTCCAACGTTGGACTTCAAGCTCTTCAGTTTCTGGACTCTTGGACAAACAGCAGTGGTTTACCAGGGGCTCTCAGGCTTTTGGCCACAGACTGAAGACTGCATTGTCAGCTTCCCTGCTTTTGAGGTTTTGGGACTTGGACTGGCTTCCTTGCTTCTCAGCTAGCAGAAGGCCTATTGTGGGACTTCACATTGTGATCATGTGAGTCAATACTCTTGAATACACTCCCTTTCATATATACATCTATCCTGTTAGTCCTGTCAGTCTAGAGAACCCTGACCAATACAATACCTTTCTAACCACATAACTCCCATCCGTACCCACCTGTGAATCCTGACATCAGGCACTTCTTCCTCTCCAAGATCTCTCTCTCTTGCTCTTTTTCTTTCTTTCTTTTTTTTTTTTTTTTTGTCAGAGTCTTGTTCTGTTGCTTAGACTGGAGTACAGTGGTGCTATCTCAGCTCACTGCAACCTCCACCTCCCGGGTTCAAGAGATTCCCCTGCCTCAGCCACCCGAGTATCTGGGATTACAGGTACCTGCCACCACGCACAGCAATTTTTTTCTTTTTTTGTAGTTTTAGCAGAGTAATTTTTTTGGTAGTTTTGTAGTGTAGTAGAGTACACCATGTTGGTCAGGCTGGTTTCGAACTCCTGACCCCAAATGATCTGCCCACCTTGGGCTCCCAAAGTGCTAGGATTACAGGCGTAAGCCACCATGCCTGGCCAAGTTCTGTTTTTGAGTAAATAACCAACTGAGAAACATAGACTTCCTAGGATGGTTGTCAATTCAGAAGTCATCTGTCATAGCTGAGGGTGTGCAGTTGAGGGAATCTCCTAGAGACAGTGCTTTAAGACCAGGGGGAGAAATAAACCTTCTGTGATAGAAATGTTATTACCTGTGCTTCCAAGAACAAGGATGATCTGGTGGCATCAGACCGGCAGGGCTACAGTCAGGAACCAAAGTCTCAGGGTACCTATGAGATTCCAGCCACCATCACGCTCATCAGAGTCAGCCAGGCCCTGATAAAGTGACTGTGGAAGCACTCATCTCTCTACAGATTAGGGGTCTTGGCTGTGGGATCCACAGATGGAATGAATGGGGAAGCTGGCCAGCGAGAAGCCGGGAGCTCGGTCACTCTCTGGGCCATCCTTGCGTCCATGGCCTGACGTCCAAACTCCCCACAGAGCCTGGCTGCCTATGGGCTTGCATTGCTTTCAGCACTGCTGCTAATTGAACGTCTTCACTGTAGTCTTCCTCTTTTTTTTTTTTTTTTTTTCCAGCTGGAGTCTTGCTCTGTCTCCCAGGCTGGAGTGCAGTGGGCTCACTGGAACCCCCACCTCCCTGTTCCATCGATTCTCCTGCCTCAGACTCCCTAGTAGCTGGGACTACAGGCACTTACCACCAGACCCAGCTAATTTTTGTATTTTTAGTAGAAACGGGGTTTCACCATATTGGCCAGGTTGGTCTCGAACTCCTGACGTCAAGTGATCCGCCCACCTCAGCCTCCTCTCCAGATACTCCCTTCTCTTTGGAATTGAGAGGTAAAACTCATCCCCTTGCTGTGCTTTTTCAAGCATGATTTAGGGAACTTTGTGATTTCGCTCAGCAGAATCTTGCGGTGTGTGGGAAGGGTTGGATTCTACCCCACCCCAGGTCCTACTGTTTAAAAAGCAGACAAGAGACAAGAATGGCTTTGAAAGTGCTCCTCGAAGGCTGCCCCAGAGCCTGCCTCTGCTGATGAGAGTCATGGCACTGGGAACACACGAGGAGTGGAGAAGCAGCACAGCCAGGGATGAGTGTGGGATCCGTGTGATGTCTGAGTGTCTGAGCTCCTTCCAGCCACTTTCTTCCCAGTCACTGGGCCCCGGAGCTCCAGCATACTCAGGCAGCAGAGGCTCAGTGTCTTGTCCTGCCACCAACACAGCGAGGACTTTAAACACAGACAGCTCAACAAAAGCTTTCCTTTCTTCACTTTGAATTCTCAGTCTCATTTACTCCCCTGCTTTTAAAGTGATCCAACAGAATGGGTTTTGAAAACGAGATTACCACAAAGGTGTAATATTTTAAATGCACTATTTTTTCTGAATTTATTCTTCACATTCCCCAAACTTAAACAGCACTTGATAGCTGAGTCTCAATAGGTTGACTGTCACAGTATTTACATTTTGTTTTCAGACTTTCTATTGTTTTAAACAAAGTAAAATTGTAGTTATTCATTGAGACTTTCTTATCTTCTGCCTTTACTAAATTTAATCATTGAACGAGGAATCTAAAGAGAGTTCAGTTTTTTATTTAAATAAATAACCAAGAATGGCTGGGTGTCATGGCTCATGCCAGTAATCCTAGCACTTTGGGAGGCCAAGGCAGGCAGAACCCTTGAGCTCGGGAGTTCGAGACCAGCCTAGGCAACACAGTGAAACCCTGTCTTTACCAAAAAATACAATAATTAGCCAGGCATGGTGGCAGGCAACTGTAGTCCCAGCTACACAGGAGGATCAGGCAAGAGAGTTGCTTGAACCCAGGAGGCGGAGGTTGCAATGAGCCAAGATCATACCACTGCACTCCAACCTGGGCAACAGAGTGAGACACCATCTCAAAAAACTAAAATAAAAAAATAAAAAACCAGGAAGGCTTATGGCAGTTACTTTAATTTTTTCTCTTTCCTTTGAAGAGGCTATCTTCCAACAACAGTAATGTCTCCAACCATTAATTCCTCTGCATTCTCCTTAATTAAAATATGTAATTTTATGTTCATTTGAGCTATGATTCTCAAGTGAAGAGCAATAATGAATAAAAAATTATTTATCTCAGAAAAATAGCTAGTAAACATGAAATTCCTCCTGGTCCTGCCTTACTGTTTAGTCATTCATTTTTTCCACCCACCATCTATTTCCTGAGGATCCCCTCTAGGCAAAGCACTACACTGGGGGAGGGGTGCTGAAGGTTAGTATAACAAGATTCTCATCCTCATGGAGAGAAGATGATTCTTTCAAAGTGTGCAGGAAAGGAAGAAATCATAGCTACGAAAGGGATTCAGGAAGCAAAGTGATGGCATTTAGACTCACTTAAACTCAGAGTTGATGTCACTGCAGCCTTGGGGCCTCTCGAGAATTTCGTGCTGATAGGTCCATGCAGATCAGGCTGCTGGTCTCTCATCAGAAGTGGGCTAAGATGTGGCCCTCCCATAAAACATGTGGCCACATGCAGGACTGTCATCGACGGTTCTCACCTCTCTTTCCTGCTGCTTCTGCACTTAGCAATTTCTTCATGAGCTCGGCACACCTTGGTTTGGACCATCAATATGCCTCATTCTACAAAGGAAGAGGGCAAAACAGAATAACCAGATATTTGAAGAAATCCTGTAGCATGAAAAAGAAAGATGGGGGTAACTAGAGCAACCAGCAGAAACAGACAATCAGGGAAATAAAAGAAGAACTTAGCATCTTCCATAAGAAAGTGTAGAAACACCAGTTTACAAAACCAAACAAAACATAGTGTGAAAAGGACACAATTAGAAAGCAAGAATTAGCTCTTGGAAGATAAAATCAGATTATATTTTGGAGGAGAATGTTAATTAATAATTCAGTGTAAGGGTTCAGAGGGAAGGCTGAGGAAATCATCTAGAATTTAGAGCACAAAAATAGAGTGGGAAAACGTGAACAAAGACAAGGGGGCCAGAATTTTAATCCAGAAGGTCTAACATTTAATTAATACAACTTTCAGAAAGAGAGACCAATAGGAATACAAACAGCTAATAATCAAATAAATACTACAGAAAATTATCCAGCCCCAAGTGATAATTGAGTCTTCAAACTAAAAGAAGCCTTCACGTCTCAGGAGGGATGAATGCAAAGATAACTGTAGCTGGATATGCATTTAGGAAATGTTAGAATGTCAGGTTAAGGAGAAGATCATAAAAAGCTTTGAGAGAACTAGTAAAACAGCCAACCTACAAAGAACTGAAGCTTTAGCTGGTGTCAGACATCCCATCAGCAAGAAAACAGTGAAGTGCCCTCAGAACCTTTTAGGAAAATTATTCTGAACTTAGAATCTGTAACCAGAAAGACACTCAATCATGCCTAAGAGACAAAATCAAGTCAACTTTCAGCAAAAGAAGAAAAAAGTTGTACCTTCTTTTTTTTTTTTTTTTTTTTTTTTTTTTTTTTTTTTTTTTTTTCTTTTTTGAGACGGCAGTTTCGCTCTGCCACGCAGGCTGGCAGTGCAGTGCCCGGTCTCAGCTCACTGCAAGCTCCGCCTCCCGGGTTCAACGCCATTCTCCTGCCCTCAGCCTCCCGATAGCTGGGGACGACAGGTGCCACACACGTGCCCGGCTAGTTTTTCGCTATTTTTTAGTAAAGACAGGGTTTCACCATGTTAGCACGGATGGTCTTGATCTCCCGACGTGGTGAATCCGCGCCGTGCTCGGCCTCCCAATAGTGCTGGGATTACAGGCTTGAGCCACCGCACCCAGCCAAAAATTGTACCTTCTAAAGCCTTCTTGATGAAGTCTCTTGAATTCATACTCTAGCAAAATACCGCTGAAAGTGAAGGAAAGGGAAGATGTGGGTATCAGAAACAGAGAAACTAACCTGAGTTTACTGAAAAACCATCCTAGGGTGACCATTTTGTAGCAGGGTATGCAAACCTTGTGTCCAAATTAGAGCAGGAAGTCAGTGAGCTTCAAAGACAGTGTCTATCTCAGGAGAGTGGAGTGGGATGCAGACAGTGTACAGAACAAGAATAAGGAATATCGTGAAAACGACATAAGTTTCAGCTCTCCTCCATCCCCAAATAAAGTCCATTCGAAACTCTAGGAAGAAAAGAGTATAAGGAAATCACAGTCCAGATATCAAGAAAACTAAAGCACAGGATGGGACCCTTCCATTGACTCTGGAAATAGAAAAAATGAAGACTGTGTTTCACTACGAGCCTACAGATAATGGTCTTAAGTCCTAAGAATCATGACATTCTAGATTCTAGAATTCTAGAAAGGAAGTGACATTCTAGAAAGGAATTCTAGAAAGGAAGTGATTACATTGTTGGTTTTTCAAATTTTCAAGTTCTAAACAAAGCCTGGAAGGCTTCATTACAGATACTAAAAAGAGTGTAAATATTATTAATATTGATGATAAAATATAGAGTACACAGAATTTGAGAATAGAGAGGTACAAATACACTCTCTAAGAGTGTGGGTTCAAAAGATACTTATGAAGGCTGACAAAGACTTAAAATAACATCCTTAAGTTTCAAATGCGACCAATTCGAGGAACCAAAAGACAATGATGTAATTGTAACAACTTACAATGAACAGAAGGTGGAAATCACGATAAGAGTGCTGAATCCTTTGCTCTTACAGATAAAATTCAATAAAAGAATAAAAGAATTCAAGAAATAGGGTGACGACATATTATTTAACAATGCAGAAATAACAATCAGAGGAATTAAAGCTTCAAAGAGGTAGACACGGTTATCTCCTGGAAAGAGACTGTTATAGCACTTTTAATACTTGTGTTACATGTTTTTTAATATTTGTTCAAGTATTACTTTAATACAAATTATTTATTAAAATCTGTTCTTCCACTAAAGTAACTTCAGACATCTTTATCACATAGGCAAACCTTGGTAGTTGGATAATCAATGACAAAATAATTGTATAATCAATATGCAGCTATGCATACAGTTACAGATACACATATGTATACAAAATATATAATATGCTGTATGAATCTCCTCTCATCTGCTTGGTGCCTTCATGAAGAACCTAATCTTTTTTATTTGTTTGTTTGTTAGTTTGTTTGTTTGAGACAGAGTTTAGTTCTTATTGCCCAAGCTGCAGTGCAATGGCATGATCTCGGCTCACTACAACCTCTACCTCCTGGGTTCAAGCGATTCTCCTGCCTCAGCCTCCCAAGTAGTTGGGATTACAGGTATGTGCCACCACGCCTGGCTACCTTTGTATTTTTAGTAGATATGAGATTTCACCATGTTGCTCAGGCTGGTCTAGAACTCCTGACCTCAGGTGATCCGTCCACCTCGGCCTCTCAAAGTGCTGGGATTACAGGCATAAGCCACCGCGCCTGGCCCTAACCTTTGCCTAAAATGATTTTCTCACTCTAATTCACAGATTATTTGTTTAGATTTAATTCATATATTTGGATTATTCTATTCTCTTGCCAGCCCAAGAGTCATTTGTACCTCGAAGATTGTGTAGCATATCCTAATTCTAATCTGTTATTATGTGGACTTCAAAATTCAAATAGGTTGGCTTTTTCTCTTAATTCCAAATTCCAGTGGCCATTTCACATTTTTGCTGAGGCAACTCAAAGGAAAAATAGGGCTGGTTTGGGGCTTACCCAGTCACAAATGTGATGTGAACTATCCAATTAGGTTATGTGTAGAAGAGAGTGTCCACTTCCCATAGTAACTGGGGTGGTGTAGGAAGCAGAAGTTGTGGGGTAGAAATGCAGGGATCAACCAGTAGGAACTATTTTCTTGGACATTCTGGCTTTGAGTGTCCATATGTGCTGTTCCCGTTATTATGTGTGGGGAACTCTGCCACTGCCACCCCTGCCTGGACATAGAAGGCAAATGACCAGCCTCATTATTTGATTTTGAACAAATTACTATCCTGTCTGTTAGTCTCAGTTTTCTTATCTGTGAATATGGGAATAACAATAATGATCTTGCAGGGTTGTTGTTAGGATTAAATAATAGAGTTGATGTAAAGCATTCGTCCATCAGATGCTAAGTCCCCAGATCAGATATTACATAATAAGACTATGATTTCATCAGCTTTTAAAGTTTGAATGGAATCCACTGGGATTTATTTGTAAACTTAAGTGGTACATATTGTGAAGATAGCTAAGTGATTCTTTTATTCAGTGAACCACACAACCATTGTTTTTAAATGACCAAGTGTCCATGACTTTTTATTTCTTTTTTGAGATGGAGTCTCACTTTGTCGTCCAAGTTGGAGTGCAGTAGCTTGATCTTGGCTCACTGCAACCTCTTCCCCACCAGGTTCAAGGGATTCTCCTGCCTCAGCCTCCTGAGTAGCTGGAATTACAGGCGCACAGCAGCATGCCTCACTAATTTTTGCATTTTTTGTAGAGATAGGGTTTCACCATGTTGGTCAGGCTGGTCTCAAACTCCTGACCTCAAGGGATTTGCCTGCATTGGTCTCCCAAAGTGCTGGGATTACAGGCGTGAGCCACCGCACCCGGCCAGTACATGGCTTTAGATTAGCTATTCGCAAGAGACAGAGACTATAATAAGATCCTGGAGAGGAGATGGAAGTGGGAATTTTATGTTTATCACAAGAGGTCGTATGTTTAAGAAAAGATTGAACAGAAAGCAAATGCTGTATGCTTTCACTTACATGTGGAATCTAAAATCGTCAAACTCACAGAAGTGAAGAGTGGAATAGTGGTTACCAGGGCCTGGGGAGAAGGGGAAACAGGGAGATGTTGGTTAAAAGGTGCAAAGTTGGCCGGGCGCGGTGGCTCAAGCCTGTAATCCCAGCACTTTGGGAGGCCGAGACGGGCGGATCACGAGGTCAGGAGATCGAGACCATCCTGGCTAACATGGTGAAACCCCGTCTCTACTAAAAATACAAAAAACTAGCCGGGCGACGTGGCGGGCGCCTGTAGTCCCAGCTACTTGGGAGGCTGAGGCAGGAGAATGGCGTAAACCCAGGAGGCGGAGCTTGCAGTGAGCTGAGATCTGGCCACTGCACTCCAGCCTGGGCGACAGAGCGAGACTCTGTCTCAAAAAAAAAAAAAAAAAAAAAAAAGATGCAAAGTTTTAGTTACGCAACATCAATAAGCTCTGAAGATCTACTGTACACCACGTGCCTATAGCTAACAATGCTGCATTGTGTACCTAAAAGTTGCTAAGAGGGTAGATCTTACGTTTTGTTCTTACCACGAAAACCTCGATAATAAAAATAAAGGAAGGAGGAGAAAACTTTGAGAGGTGAATGATTATGGCTTTGATGGTGGTGACAGTTTCACAGGTGTGTACACTTCATTGAGATTATACACATTAAATATATACAGCTCTTTGTACTTCATTATATCTCAATAAAGTGGTTAGAAAAAAACGGTTGGGAGAATAATTCTCTGAAAACTTTTACTAAAATGTTATTCTGGTACATAGAGGGCTCTTAATAGATATTTATTGTCTATTATCTAGATAGATTGCATAAATGATCCATGCCACCAAAAGAACAAATTTTCCACATGCATTTTCTATAGATATTTAAATTGCCTCTTTAGATTTGAATTGACATGTGAGCCAAACTGTAATTGCCTGCAGTTATTAAAATATAATCTACTTTTTAATGAGAATCTGGCATTTAAAAAATTCTAAGCTCATGTTATTATTATCATAAGAATTATAAGTTACCCTTGTAACTATCTCCATTACATCTCAGAGCATGCGCACACCATCCACTTCAGCTTCACGTGCCTGTTACATTCTAATCCAGGCAAAAGAAGAGGGCACTAAATTACCTGATAACTCCCAACAAGGAACCATTTCAGAACCTAAACAACATGACAACTGGGGGCCTTAAGTATAGATTAGGTTATTAACACAGTGTATTGCACATTTTGCAAAGTGGTTTTATAAAAAGTAATTTTAGGCCAGGCACGGTGGCTCACGCCTGTAACCCCAGCACTTTGGGAGGCCGAGGCGGGGTGAATCACGAGGTCAGGAGATCATGACCATCCTGGCCGACATGGTGAAACCCTGTCTCTACTATACACACACACACACAAAACAAAAATTAGCCAGGCGTGGTGGTGTGCACCTTTAGTCCCAGCTACTTGGGAGGCTGAGGCAAAAGAATCCCCTGAACCCAGGAGGTGGAGATTGCAATGAGCTGAGATTGCACCACTGCACTCCAGCCTGGTGACAGAGTGAGACCCTGTCTCAAAAAAAAAAAAAAGTAATTTTAATAGATGAACATTAATTATACAGAAAATTAGCAATAAGACTGTCATAAGCTTATTGCAGTATACAAATATTTCTTACAGCAGGAGAGCAAGAATTCTGGAAAGGGACACTGCTTGTTTGTAGTTGGGGGCTCTGAGCTCAGAGGAGGTGTTCCATGGGCTGAGAACCAGGTCTCTGAGTAGGTGTCCTGTCCTGCTGGTGTCCTCAGGGATGCCACAAGGCTGATGTCAGAGCAACTGAACTCAACTGTCGGCAGGGAGAAGGAGCATGGTGCAGTGATCCTGACAGGGAGAGGAAACCAACGGGAAGTAGACAGGCAAGACGATGCCTTTCTTCCTCCTCCAGTCCCCCAATCTGTCTCTAGTGACCCTTATTGGTAGAGCCTGACAAGACATCAATTGGGAAAGAGAAAATGTGGTTTCCAGAATTTCAGCTCCAGCACAAAGCAGAGACGTGTACAAAGGTGCTTCAAAGCAGAAAGAAAACCCTTTAATTACTGGCTATGATTAACCTATGGTGAGCTTCCCAGATTCCCATCACCCTTTCAAAACAAGGCACTCTGTCTGCCAGATGCCTGAGCTGTTGCCTGGTGTATTAGTCTGTTTTCACACTGCTGATAAAGACGTACCCTCGACAGGGCAATTTACAAAAGGAAGAGGTTTAATTGGACTTACAGTTCCATGTGGCTGGGGAGGCCTCACGATCCTGGCAGAAGGCAAGTCCCATCTGACATGGATGGCAGCAGGCAAAGAGAGAATGAGGAAGATGCAAAAGCGGAAACCCGTGATGAAACCATCAGAACTTTAAAAAAAAGTTTTAAATCGAATAATAGCATTTTTTATTTTTTACTTTTTAAAATTAAAAAAAAAAATGTTATTTTAGGTTCAGGGGTCCATGTGCAGGTTTGTTATACAGGTGAACTCGTGTCATGGGGGTTAGTTGTACAGATTATTTGAGACTTACTCACTACCAAGAGAACAGTATCGGGAAAAGAGCCCGATGATTCTACTACCTCCCACAAGGTCCCTCCCACAACACGTGGGGACCTGGGAGTACGATCATGGGAGTACAATTCAAGGTGAGATTTGGGTGGGGACACAGAGTCAAACCATATCACCTGGGGACATTTCACAGCCAACTCTTCGCCAGGAGTTGCCCTTGGACAGAGAAGGTTACCACTGGCTGGAGGTAACCCAAACCCAATGACTGGTGACATGAAGGAACAAAGGCCTGACCCCATTCTTATCTCCATTTAGGAAAGCTCTGGAGGCTCACCTCAGCTCCAGACATCCCCGTGGGATCAGCTGAGGACTCTGAAACAGCTACAATTAAGTTTGGCTCTGTCCTGCTTCCTGTACAGGTGTTCCTGTGAGCACTTCCCAACCAACTTCCTGCACACACCCTCATCTCCAAGATACTGGCAACTCCCACAACAATCCATCGGCAGTATTTGTCCATGTGGCCAAATATATGTGTGGCTTACGTCCGTGGCTCTTTTGTCTTCAACAGGTGGCTTCTAAGATCACCAAAGAAGGGAAAGAGTGGAGAAGGCACACCTACTTCAAGCTCTGCCTCCTGGGATTGCGCCATTATCATGTTGATCACGAAACTAAATACATGTTTCTGCTCACATTTCATTGCCTATAATGGGACCCATGTTACAAAGAATGTGCAGTTCCTGGCTGGGCAGCTGCTGGCTAGAGCACTGCAGTGCTACCACACAAATTGCCATTCCTGCCACGTTGCTGCGTAGGTAAGTTGTTGTTTTTAAATCTGCCACTTTTATCTAGTAAACTTGCTAAACTCTGTTGTTACAAGCTGTAGAAGTTTGTTGATTCTCTTTGCTGCGTTATAAGAGCATTTTGGACTCTTTTAATACTTACCAGTAGGTCCTCCAAGAAAATTATAATGGTAGTGTTATTGGCAGGGATATTTCTCTAATCATTGGCTAACTTCCACCATTAATCATGATGTCTGGGGAGAGTTAATTAATTAAGTAAATTTTATGGAACTATAAACCTAAATACAAAAAAGACAACAATTTATAAGTGTATGGTTTGGTGAATTTTCACAAAGTGAACACATCCACTTAAGCAGCACCCAGATTGAAAAAAAAATTATGCATGTAAATAATTTTATATTGATCTCTTAGAATCTAACTTGCTAACTTTTTGATTATCTATAAAGTTTGTCTGTAGATTCTTTGTGGTTTTAAATTAAGACAATTATAATTATGTCAGTTTTATTCTTTTTCAAATCTTATCATTTTTTATTACCATTAATTATTTTCTGGTCTTATCTCACTATCTAGAATCTTCTTTTAATATTTAATAGAAAAGTACTAGAAACACTTTTCTTTTCAGTCAGGAACAAGGCAAGATCGTTCCACTAACATTTCATCATTATGATTTCTGATGTGGTGTTTTGGTAGATACTACTTGTACAGTTAATATTGTTCCTTTTGATTTCCCTTATGAGAAGACTTTTTGAAATTATGAATGGGTGCCAAATATTTGACCTTTTTGGCATTGTTAGAATAATCCATCATGACCAAGGAGGATTTTTCCCCAAAATTAATACAATTTATTAATTGGATTTAAATTTATTAATTGAAATTAAAGCAAATAAACTATATTTTTTTGTAATACATCACTGGATTTTATTTTGCAAAAAAGAAATGAAGCATTTGTCATTTAAGATTATGAAAAGAAAAGGATCGGCCTCATTTTTTTTTTTTTTTTTCATATTGCCTTTATTTGGCTATGGTTCCAGAGTTTCAGTGGTCTCATAGAATAGGGTAGAAATACTTTTTCTATTCTCTTGTAGAGTACTAACAGGGTCAGGAAGACAGATTGCTTAAAAGTTGGAGGAAGGTACTGATAAAAACACATGTGACTTTTTAGGGGAACATAGTTACCCACCAATTCCATTTCCCTGGTGGCTATCATATTATTCAGGCTTTCCAATTTTCCTCTTGTTTGTATTGGTAAGTTATATTTTTGAGGAATTTTTCCACATTTAAATTTCAAACTATTAGCTAACATTGTTAGAGTATTCTCTTAATATCTTTAAAATCTCTGAGGAATCACTCATTGACACGTATTCATTCCTAATGTTATTTTTCATGTGCCTGCCTACCCCACCTCACCATCCCCTTCCTCTTTCTTTCTGTCTCACCAGATTTCCATGTTTTATTACTATTTTAATAGAAATAGCTTTTGGCTTTGTTGATATTTTTATTGTACCCTTTATTTCTATTTTCTACTTTTCTTATCTATATTCTATTATTCTACTTCAAAATATTTAAGTTTTAAATTTAATAATAGCATTTTATTTATGTTTTATTTAAAAAAATTTTTTAAAACCTTATTTTAGGTTCAGGGGTACATGTGCAGCCTTATACAGGTAAACTCGTGTTATGGGGGTTTTTTGTATAGATTATTTTGTCACCCAGGTGCTAAGCCTCGTACCCATTATTTGTTTTTTTCTGACCCTCTTCCTCCTCCTACATTCTACCCTCAAGTACACTCCAGTGTATATTGTTCTCCTCTTTGTGACCATGTGTTCTCATTATTAAGCTCCCACTTATAAGTGAGAACATGTGGTGTTTGGTTTTCTATTCCTGTGCTAGTTTGTTAAGGATAATGGCTTCCAGCTCCATCCATGTTCCTGCAAAGGACATGATTTTGCTCTTTTTCATGGCTGCATAGTATTCCATAGTGTGTATGTACCACATTTATGGCTGCATAGTATTCCATAGTGTGTATGTACCACAGTTTCTTTATTCAGTCTGCCATTGATGGGCATTTAGGTTGATTCCATGTCTTTGCTATTGTGAATAGTGCTGCAGTGAACATTTGTGTGCATGTGTCTCTATGGTAGAATGATTAGTATTCCTTTGGGTGTATACCCAGTAATGGGATAGCTGGGTTGAATGGTAGTCCTGTTTTTCAGCTCTTTCAGAAATTGCCACAGTGCTTTTCACAATGGTTGAACTAATTTACACTCCCACCAACAGTACCTAAGTTTTTCCTTTTCTCCACACCTTGCTAGCACCTGCTATTTTTTGATTTTTTAATAACAGTCATTCTGACTGGTGTGAGATGGTATCTCGTTGTGGTTTTGATTTGTATTTCTCTAAAGATCAGCGATGTTGAGCACTTTTATATATATATATATGCTTGTTGGTTGCGTGTATGTCTTAATTTGGAAAGGGTTCATCCTTAGTCCACTTTTTTTTTTTTTTTTTTTTGTGATGGAGTCTCTCTCTGTTGCCCAGGCTGGAGTGCAGTGATGCAATCTTGTCTCACTGCAAGCTCCGCCTCCCGGGTTCACGCCATTCTCCTGCCTCAGCCTCCAGAGTAGCTGGGACTACAGGCGCCCAGCCCCACGCCAGGCTAATTTTTTGTATTTTTAGTAGAGACAGGGTTTCACCATGTATCCGGGATGGTCTCAATCTCCTGACCTCTTGATCTGCCTGCCTCGGCCTCCCAGAGTGCTGGGATTACAGACATGAGCCACCGCGCCTGGCCCTTGGTCCACTTTTTAATGGGTTTGTTTTTTCTTGTAAATTTGTTTAAGTTCTTCATATATGCTGGACTTTTGTCAGACTTATAGTTTGCAAATATTTCCTCCCATTCTGTAGGTTGTCTGTTTACTCTGTTGATAGTTTCTGTTGCTGTGCAGAGACTCACTAGTTTAATGAGATCTAATTTGTCAACTTTTGCTTTTGTTGCAATTGCTTTTGGCATCTTTGTCATGAAATCTTTGCCTGTGCCTGTGTCCTGAATGGTATTCCCGTGTTGCCTTCCAGGGTTTTTATAGTTTTGAGTTTTACGTTCAAGTCTTTAATCCATCTTGAGTAAATTTTTGTGTACAGTGTAAGGAAAGGATCCAGTTTCAATTTTCTGCATATGACTAGCCAGTCATCCCAGCACCATTTATGGAATAAGGAATCCTGTCCGCTTTGCTTGTTTTTGTCAGGTTTGTTGAAGACCTAGTAGTGGTAGGTGTGTGGTCTTATTTCTGGGTTCTCTATTCTATTCCATTGGTTTATGTGTCTATTTTTGCACCAGTACCATACTGCTTTGGCCATGGTAGCCTCGCAGTATAGTTTGAAATTGGGTAACATGATGCCTCCAGCTTTGTTCTTTTTGCTTAAGATTGCCTTGGCTATTTGGGCTCTTTCTTTGGCTCCACATGAATTTTAAAATAGTTTTTTCTAGTTCTGTGAAGAATGTCATTGTTTGTTTAATGGGAATAACATTGAATATGTAAATTCCTTTGGGCAGTATGACCATTATAACAATATTAATTCTTCCTATCCATAAGGATGGAATATTTTTCCATTTGTTTGTGTCATCTCTGATTTCTTTGAGCAGTGTTTTACAATTCTCATTGTAGAAATCTTTCACCTCCCTGGTTAGCTGTATTCCTAGAAATTTTATTCTTTATGTGGCAATTGTGAATGGGATTGGATTTCTGATTTGGCTCTCAGCTTCGATGTTGTTGTTGAGTGATTATCTCATTCACTTTCATTTAATTGTTTGGTTTTGAGACAGTGTTTTTCTCTGTCACCCAGGCTGGAGTGCAGTGGTGTGATCACAACTCACTGCAGCCTCAACTTTCCAGGCTCAATTGATCCTCCCACCTCAGTCTCCCAAGTAGCTGGGACTACAGGAATGTGCCACTACACCTGGTTAATTTTTGTATTTTTTGTAGAGATGGGGTTTTACCACATTGCCCAGGCTGGTCTTGAACTCCAGGGCTCAAGCGATCCACCTGCCTTGGCCTCCATAGCACTGGGATTACAGGCCTGAGCCACTGTGCCCACTCCATTCTTTCTTTTAACATGTAAAGCTATACGTTTCTTTCTAAGCACAGCTTTAGCTACAACCCACACATTTTAAAATATGTGGTACTTTTATCTGCTGACAACACTAAAACAACCTCTAGATATCTAGACCAGTAAGGTTATGTGAAATAATATTTTTTGGAAGGATCAAAAATATTCTGCTAATTCTCTGTGCTTATGGCATATTATTAGATCATCTTAAAAAGTTGCTTAATTTTAAAAGGTTAAAATAATCATAGTTTCTGTTTCTTTAGTTTTCCTATATCTATTTTTTAATTTCAGAAAAAATATAACTTATGTTCATGACTTGTTCCCCTGACAGTTCTTAATTTTGCCTTTTCCAAATTCAAGTCCTAAATTCAGAGTAATGAAAAGTGATTTTAAATTTTAAAACTGTCTTTGTATTTGCTGGAATGTGCATTAAGTAACACAAAATCTGTGTTTTAGTTTATAAAAGAAGGATAATTAAAATAATTAGAGTTGACCTTACATTCAAATTGTGGTTAGCTATTGGGATAACCCTTTTCTGTTTTACCAAATTTAAGATTAAATGGGGGAAAAAACTGACAAATTAAAGGAAGAGTTTGATCTTTTTTGTTTTACGTGATAGAAATAAAATGTGTTCATATAAATATGTTTAAAATATATACTTTTATTTTAAACATATTTTTATAGTTTAAAGGCACAGATTCAAGTACAAAGACTAATTCAATATTGTTCCATAGACTGGTACAATAATTACAAATGGACTTTTGTGTTTGGGTTTCCAAGCCTTTGTTAATTAGATATGATCTGAGATGATCACGGTGCAGTTGATAAAGGTTTGACAATGTTCTCAGTTCTCTCATTGTCTTTATTCCCAGCGTCTACATACTCATAAATTAGCTAAATATTTTGCCTGGATCACTGTGATACACTATCAAGAGCTGCTCAGTCTTTGGTAAGGAAACTTCACTCAAATTCTAAGGTTGTTTCTGGCATTTGTCTCATCTGTCAAACTTGTAACCTGGCAAAATTGTAAAAGTGGGACAAAGATGAAAACCATTTTCTCAAGTCACATTTAAATAACCACAGATGAATTGCATTCCGCTGCTTCAGCCATGAATTTTGACTATGTATTGACTATTGTATGCCTGTTTCTTAGTGGGCAAAAGTCTTTCTTGGAGAAGGAAATACTGTGACAGTAGCAAAATATTTTTCTAGACTGTATTTCCAATACGGGTATTCCATCTTTCCTCTCCAGTGACAGGAAAAATCATGCCGTAGGAACTCTTTTTAAGATACTTTAAAATCTCCACCTTTGAATCAAAAGCTGCATAGTCTATATCAACCAGAGTCCTCTGGGGAACATTGAAGGAGGATATGACATCCTCTGGCCTGTTATTCAAAGAATCTCGATTTACCTGGCCTAAGATTCTTTCTTTGGTTCTCCTGGTTATACATTCTTCCTCTTGGGACAATGTGGGCTATCACTTTGTGATTTAGTTACTAGGTGTTCCTCTTCTATTGCACCTTCAGGTTTCTAATCAGCTGAAATGGCTAAATTATTGTAGCCCTAGTCTTACAGTAAGGAGATCCATAGTCCACAGACCCCGCTGCATGACCTACCACCAGCTGACTTTGCACGTTGGTGAAGACTTTACAGCCACACTGGGAAGAGCCTTATCAGATATAGTTGACCACAGACAAAGCAATTAAACTCCAAGGATTTGATCTTTGGGCCCAGGTTTCTTAACTGAAAGGACCGCACCTTCCTGCTCCATGAGTCCTGCAGCACTTGCTGGAAACTCAGTCTTGAGAAAATGATATCTTCTGATCATGATCAGAAATTGATATGGTTTGATTATGTCCCCACCCAAATTTATCTTGAATTGTAGTTCCCATAATCCCCAGGTGTTGTGGGAGGGAGCAGGTGGAGATAATTGGAGTCATGGGGTTGGTTTCCCCCATGCTGTTCTCATGAAAGCGAGCGAGTTCTCATGAGATTTGATGGTTTTATAAGGGGCTTTCTCCTCTTTTGCTTGTCACTTCTCCTTACTGCCACCATGTGAAGAAGGACATATTTGCTTCCCCTTCAACCACGATCCTAAGTTTCCTGAGGCCTCCCCAGCCATGCTGAACTGAGTCAATCCAACCTCATTCCTTTACAAATTACCCAGCTTGGCGTATGTCTTTATTAGCAGCGTGAGAATGGACTAATACAGACATAAAATCAGTGTCTCACCTATTTATATGCTTTGCTTTTCCTTCTTACTTGCCAGATGCCTTACTTTGTTTAACCTAGCTTATTATTCCCTACTTACTCAGCACAGTTTTGAAAATTATCGGACCTGGAACTCTAAGTCACTTTCTTTCCTGGATAATCCCAGAAGGTCTTGCACAATGTTAAGAGGCATTCTGATAGCTCTTCTTCTTTTTTTCTTTTGTTATCCTCTTCAACGCTTTCATTTGTGGTATCCCAGGCAGAAGGTTTGGGAAATATTATTTTCTGATTAGGAGAACACTACATGTCATGGGTTGAATTACGTGCCCCCAAAATATTTGTTGAAGTCCTCAGAATGTGACTTTATTTGGATATAGTGTGCTTTCAGATATAATTAGCTAAGATGAGGTCATATAGGAGTAGACTGGGCCCCTAATACAAAATGACTAGGATCCTTACAAAAAGACACACAGACACATAGAGAGAAAGCCATGTAACAACAGAGGTATAGATTGGAGTGGAGCAGCTACAAGGATGCCAGCAATGGCAGCTATCACAGAAGCCAGGAAGAGGCAAGAGGGGATTCCATAGTCTCAAAGGGAGCATTGCCTACCAACACCTTGACTTCAGACTCCTGCCCTTCAAACCTGTGAGTGAATTTCTGTGGTTTTAAGCCATCCACTTTGTGGCATCTTGTGATAGCAGTCTTAAGAAACTAAAATACATGTGTATTCAAAAATAAAATTGCTGGGTGTGGTGGCTCATTTCTGTAATCCTAGCACTCTGGGAGGCCAAAGAGGGTGGATCACTTGAGGTCAGGAGTTCAAGACCAGCCTAGCCAACATGGTGAAACTCCATCTACTAAAAATACAAAAATTGGTCGGGCATGGTGGCACATGCCTGTATTCCGAGCTACTCAGGAGGCTGAGGCAGGAGAATCATTTGAACCTGGTAGTTGGAGGTTGCAGTGAGCTGAGATCGCACCACTGCACTCCAGATAATTAGTTTGACATACATATTGGTCAGCTTTTGCCACCTAGCAATCCACCCAAATACTTACTTCAAAAACCAGCAATTTGTTTAGCTCCTGATCTGATAGGGTGGCAATTTGGGGGCTGAGCTCAGCTGAGCAGCTCTGCTCGTCTCAGCCGAGCTTCCTCATGTGTCTGTGGTCAGCTCTGTTCTGCCAGGAGGTTGTTGTTCCAGGGACTCGAAAGAAAGGGGAAATATGCAAAGTTCCTGAGGACTTGGCTAGGCACTGTCACACCGTCCTCCCTTCTGTCCCCCTCAGAGCTCAACTTGTTGCTTCGGGATATTTGAATAAGGGTAGAAGGAGGTAAAAAGCAAGACTCCATCTCAAATAAAATAGAAATTATATAAAGAATAAATTTAAAGTTACCAAAATTCTACCACAAAGAAGAAACTCTTGTTAGCATTTTGGTCAGCATCCTCCCAGATATCCCTCTAGGCCTAGGTGCCTTTGTTAACATCTATGTAAAGGTATAAATGAGGGGTCACTGGGAAAAATAGAACATCCCATTGTCTTACATGAAAGGCAATAAAGGTCAAAAATTCACTGAGTCTTTACTAATGGTCATTTCAAAACACAGGCTGAAAGTTTGTGTAGTTAAGGGGAGAGGGGACACATTAGTGCAACACCAATGGGCTACTTGCTTATGCCTTCTGGATCTTAGGGCACAACCTGTAAGAAGGGGATGAAGGAAAAAAGCCAGCTCTGTTTGCAAGATGTAAAATAGCCGCACGGCTTTGAGCAATGGGTTCTAGGCAAATTGTGAGGCACTTAGATATTTTTTTCCCTCTTTATGGATCTCTGATAATAAATGCTTGCCTTTGAGAGGTTTGAAATATGTATGCAGGTGTGTGTGTGCAGGAGGTGGGTGGTACATGTGTTTGTATGAACCACTGTATGGCAATAAAATGTTCTTAACCATTGAATAACTTAGAAAGATTATCTGTAATGCTCCCCAAACCAGTGTAGGTGTGTGTTCATCTCTATATCTTTGCCAATTCTAAATTTTGTCAGTTCTTAAAATATTTGCAAACCTGATAGAGTTTTGTTACTGTAATTTTCAACCTTGACAATACTAAATGAAATGTGTCCATTAATCATGGGTAATTCTGTGATAAATTGGCCCTTTGCCCACTTTCCACGTTGCAACTTCATCTTCTATTTATTTATTTATTCAGACAGGGTCCCACTCTGTCACCCAGGCTCGAGAGCAGTGGTACGATCGTGGCTCACTGCAGCCTCAAACTCCTGGGCTCAACTGATCTTCCTGCCTCAACCTCCTGCATAGCTGGGACTACAAGCGCACACCACCATGCCCAGTTAATTTATTTTTTATTTTTTATTTTCATAGAGACAGGGCCTATCTATGTTGCCCAGGATGGTCTGGAACTCTTGGCTTCAGGTGATCCCCCTGCCGCGACATTCCAAAGTGCTGGAATCACAGGCATGAGCCACTGCACCTGGCCTCGTCTTTTATTTCATAATTGATATTTAAAAACATATTACAATAGACAATAAGTTAGAAAATGTAAAATATAAATTTTCTCACAGATTGGTTTTTGCATTTGAATCTTATTTGTTGTAGTTTTCCGTAAAGACATTTACAGTTTTTTCATGCTAAAATGTATTATTCTTCCTGAAAATGTTTTCTGACTTTTGTTATGAGAAAAAACTGGATCCTATAATTCAGATTTAATTAAATAACCAAGTTTATAAATAAATCATCAATTTTTGTATTCTGTGTTTATTTTACATTTTGATATTTGATCCTTCAATGCTTTATTTTATGTAAGAAATGAGGTAGAGAGTTCTGTTTTCTTTGACAATGCTAGCTCGTTTATAAGAGTATTTATTAATAACCCATCTTTTTTTAACCCATTCCTTAGAAAACTATCTTCTCCATACACTAAATACCCTTATATACTAGGGCCAAACAGAAATATGTGTCAGGGGGTTTTTATAGGTGAATTTGGACAGGAACAACTGTTAAAATAATGTGTCATCTAGTTAGGCATTTGAGATTCCACGTCTAAGTATTCTGGACTCCTACCAGCTCACAGGGAGAAATAAGTAGCAACCTAGTGGCTGCAGAGAGTGTGGTGGCCTTCGTGGTGCTCAGTTATTGAGCACGTGTCCACTGGGTGCCTAGTGTGTGCCTGGTACTGTTTCAGGAACTATGGACACATTGGTGTTTCTCACAAGCTCCCTGGTCTTCTCTGTGAGTTTACTCTAGAACAAAACCACCACAGATCTGCCAGGGTCCATAGATGATAAATGCATTCTGGCTTAATGGTTCCTAGATTGTTGGCTTATATTACTTTCCTAGTTGTGTGCTCCTGGAATGTTCTATCAGTTTGGGGGTATGGGTGGAGGCAGCAACACACCTTTACCGCAACTCTGCTTTCAGGGAGTAAGTAAGAAGGAACATCTCACAGAAGAAGATGACGTGCTCCTGTCTCAGGATTTCCACATTGTAGAAGGGGATGGATTCTGAGACTCAGATGCCTAAGTCACACATCATGAAACATTTTTTGAAGTTTCTCTTTAAACAAAAGAATCAGTGTTTCTCCTCCAGTCAGACTCCATCCTGTTTTCACTGCATTTCTGTTTGGAGATGTTGTTGAATTTCAAATCTTGTAAAGCTTTTATTAGCGTTACCTGAGAGGATATTATGCAGATGATGAGAAATAAATAATGGATTAAAATTTCTCCATATTAATATTTATTAGCCTAGGTAATTTGAGTGTATCTATTCTTGCCAGACATAAGCAAATGAAACTGCACAGCTATCACCGAGCACTGGATATCACTCACTGAATATCACTGAGTTGGTTATGACCAGTAATGTAATTATTGGCCAAGTTTTCCCCAAAGGGAAAGTTAGCTGCTGGGATGGTCCAAGTTGGCAGAAATGGAATAACTTGTAGGTAAGAAAGGCAGTTGACTCATCCTGTCTACTTATCTCTGCCTTCTCTGGGCTTGTCAGGACACACAGTTTATCACATAATTATCTACTGTCTTGCCTAATTCATTATTTATTGGGAGTGTATTATTTTTAACTAGATGTTATCTACTTCAGGGAAGGCTCAGTGTTGCTTTTATTTTATTTTATTATTATTATTTTTTTTGAGACAGAGTCTTGCTCTGTCGCCCAGGCTGGAGTGCAGTGGCGCAATCTCCGCTCACTGCAAGTTCTGCCTCCTGGGTTCACACCATTCTCCTGCCTCAGCCTCCCGAGTAGCTGGGACTACAGGCGCCTGCCACCACACCTGGCTAATTTTTTTAATTTTTAGTAGAGACAGGGTTTCACCGTGTTAGCCAGGATGGTCTCGATCTCCTGACCTCGTGATCTGCCTGCCTCAGCCTCCCAAAGTGCTGGGATTACAGGCGTGAGCCACCGTGCCCGGCCTCAGTTTTGTTTTGTACTTTCTTCTATCCTTGTTCAAATATCCCTAAGCAACAATTTAACTGTGAGGGGGATGAAAGACGACAATTAGTTTGATGTATGTATTGGTCAGCTTTCGCCACCTAGAAATCCTTCCAAACACCTACTTCAAAATCCAGCAATTTACTTAGCTCCCGATCCAATGGGCTGGCAATTTGGGGGCTGAGCTCAGCTGAGCAGCTCTCCTGGTCTCAGCTGGGCTTCCTCATGTGTCTGTGGTCAGCTCTGTTCTTCCAGGAGATTGTTTCTCCAGGGACTCGGAAGAAAGTGGAAATATGCAAGTTTCCTGAGGCCTTGGCTAGGCACTGTCACACCATCCTCTCTCCAGTCACATTCTAATTGGTAAAATAAGTCACAAGGGCATCCCAGACTCAGTGGATTGGAAAATCAATGCCACCTTCTGATGTAATCCTCAGAAAGTCACACTGCACAAGGCGTGGGTACAGAAAGAGGAATAACTGCTGCCACTTTTCAATCTATCACACGTTGCAAATATATTTTTGTCCACAAATTGTGACACATACATTATACATAACTGAAATAATCTAAGCAAAGCCATTCTAGTGACTACTTTGTGTCAGAAGTGTGGATATGAAACGTGAAAACAATATAGGTGCTCTAGGGATGCACGTGATGATAGCCTAACTTTTCCCTACTCCTTCTGCATTTTCAAGCAAAGAAGCCATAAGAATGACTCCATCTTACTTTCTTTTTTTTTTTTTTTTTGAGACGGAGTCTCGCTCTGTCGCCCAGGCTGGAGTGCAGTGGCCAGATCTCAGCTCACTGCAAGCTCCGCCTCCCGGGTTCACGCCATTCTCCTGCCTCAGCCTCCCGAGTAGCTGGGACTACAGGCCCCGCCACTGCGCCCAGCTAATTTTTTTGTATTTTAGTAGAGACGGGGTTTCACCGTGTTAGCCAGGGTGGTCTCGATCTCCTGACCTCGTGATCCGCCCGTCTCGGCCTCCCAAAGGGCTGGGATTACAGGCGTGAGCCACCGCGCCCGGCCCCATCTTGCTTTCAGAAGGATTATTTTTCCAGTAGTGGGAAGGCTGGGATTTGGACAGTTCTACATCAGCCCTAAGTACTGACCCTATAAGCCTCACACAGCCAGGAATCTATCAAACAAAGCACCAATGACTTCCCCTACACAGGTAGAAACTTGCCCAAACCAATTCCAAGCCTGCAAGCTTTGCTTACTGTATTTATTCTTAAAGACCCGTGATACTGTGGGGGAAAATTAAAGACTTTAGAACAAAGTGGGATTTGAATCCTTGAATTGTTAATTGTATGATGCGTGGATAACTAATTTATTTCTCTGAGCCTTAGTTTTCCTATATGTAAAATGTGGGAGTAACAGCAGGCTTATTTGGAAGATGAAATCTACACCATGAACACAGCCACTGGCACATATTAGGCATCTGAGAAATTTTCATGCCCATTCTTTTCTTTGTCTACTGACATTGTCTCCTCTTTGTTGCCATTGTTAAGGTCGAACATTTTCTTTTCCTTTGAGATAGGTGGCAAGTCTATTGCCCCTTCATTTATCATTTGAGGCAAGAGAGAGGTCAAGGATCTTCTGTGGCTCAGCGCTGCTTTACGTTGTGCGCTCAGGTCATTGTGATCATCCAGGCAAGTCTACAGGCTGTCCCGAGCCAGTGTCTTCCCAGCACTGATAACTATAACGTGACAGTGTCTAAACGTCCATTGCTGGAACCATTAGTTATTTGCTAAGAATGTTCTGTAGAAACCAGACATGATCCCACCTTTCTGGTAAGAAAGAGGGAGACTCTGCTAGCTTCCGGGTTATTTGGGGCCTTGATCAGCTGACACTGGCAGGGCAGGCAGTTATGTGGACCTGCTTCAGGGCCAGGTGTAAGGACAGGCAGAGTGAAAGCTGCCTTCGTAGTATGATGTAAACAGTTCCTGGAAACCCACCTTGTCCCACTTCTCCTACCACCAGTTACATGGAATAGAGACACAGAAAGACAACTTCCTTTTAGTATAAAACAGCACCAACCACCCTGCTCCCCAATGCAAACAATGTTTCTGTGTCTCCTTTTCTCATTTCCCAAATCCAGTAGCTAACCCCGAGGCCCTATCATTCATATCCCTCAGACATCATCTTCAGGGATCTGCTTGTGCTTATCTTCTTGTAGCACCTGCTGCACTGTTGAATACATAAGCGCTTTATTAACGAATCTCCCCAGTTGCGTGATTAAGTCTGTTGCGGGCAGGCTTTGAGTTTTATTCATAGCTGTGTCTTCAGTACTTGGCTCATGGGTAGGTCAGGACTTTGGCGTATTAGTCCACTCTTGTGTGGCTATAAGAAAAACCTGAGACTGGGTAATTTATTGAGAAAATAGGTTTAATTAGCTCATGGTTATACAGGCTGTACAGGAAGCATAGTGACACCTGCTTCTGGGGAGACCTCAGGAAGCTTCCGATCATGGCAGAAGGCAAAAGGGGAGCAGGCATGTCACATGGCAGGAGTGGGAGCAAGAGAGAGAAGTGGAGGGGGAGGTGCCACACACTTTTAAATGGCCAGACCTTGCCAGAAGTCACTTGCTGTGGCGAGAACAGCACCACGTGGCAAATTCCCTGCCATGGTTCGATCACCTCCTACCAGGCTTCACCTCCAACATTGGAGATCATATGTTGACATGAGATTTGGGCAGGAACAACATTCAAACTATATCATTAGCTCATAGCAGTTGCTTCAGTTATGTCCATAGAGTAAGCCGATTAGTCATAGCTTTTGGCTAAGCCATTATTTCATTAAAATACTAGTGTGTTAATTGATTGGGTAGTGAGTGCTTTAAATCCTGATACTAACAAATCACTTCCACTCTACCATCTTTAAGACATTTCTTATGTATATAGAGGACACACTATACAGAATTGAGGTAGCAGGCTGAGCGTTTTCTCCAATACACAAATAATAATCGTGATCACAAATTATCTTCACATGGTACTTACATCTTAGGAGACGCTTACAATATTTGTACATATTGCTTTTTAAGTCTTTTCTACATTAGAGAAGCTTACCAATTAGCATCTACTATTTGCCTGGGCAAGGCCAGTTTGTGTGTGGGGCCAAAATTGGTTTTGCAAGTGGCCTCTGTCCAAATCTGTGAGCAGAGAAAGGAAGTGGAGAAAGGTCAGATATAATTCCATTTTGAAGACTAAGGCATTTGAATTATGATTTGTGTTTTATCAGTTATTTGTTTTCATATCAGTAATTACTGATAAACACATTGAGCTTTAAAAGAGTTAAATACCACACCGCCCCACCTCCACACACACGCAAAAACCAACTGTCCAATCTGTTTGCGTGACAGTTGTTTACATACACCCGCAGGGGCAGTGGAGATGTTCAGTGTCAAGGAGATGGCTCTAAGCATAAAGTCAGCAGGTTTGGAGTCTGGTGCCAGCTCTGTCATTCTTTAGCTGTGCCATTTCAGGAGAGTCACAGGTTCTTGGTCTCTTCCTCTCTGATCTGTTGGAGCTGAACTGTGACGACTAAAAGTGTATTTCATGCGTCTGTGTTCCTAGCAGGAAACCGTGTTAGGGAATATTCTTCAGAGGAGGCAACACCAGTGCTGGGGCACAGTAAGACCTTCCTCACAGAGGTGCTAGGAATAGCGAAATCATTTACATACAGGTGCGCAAACAATACTTCCATACATTTCTCCCTGGCCTCTGGAGATTTTTGAGAGTCTCTGCATGAGACGAATTCTCCTGGTTCCCATGTGAATGAGGGCTGCAGCCATTTCATGACTCTGCTTTTGTTTTGTTTTGGTTTTATGGCCCAGGAGAGCCCAATGGTTAAAGCCTTAACTCAGTCCCCAAGTTGAGCTCCCAGGTGCTAGGACACTGAACTATCTCTTTAAGTATTCACATTTCAGAAGGTATGAAGCACAGCACCACAGGGATCCTCAGAAGGATCCTCAGAAGGGTGTCTTTACATACCAAAGGGTTGGAATAAGGACTACGTTTTGAAGGAGACCATTGCAGGAGGGGAGAGGAATTGCTGCCTCCTTTCCCCTTGTGAGCAGAGAAAAATAATGATTCTTGATCACTCACCTGTGGGGTGTCTGACTACTCATGGAGTCAAAATTCTCATGGGCTCTCATCACAGGAAGGCCAACATACTTGCTATTTACTATTTCTTGAAGAATAAATCAGGATTAAATGAGCAAAGATGAATGTTAAAAACCCAACCAGAAGCCAGGCAGGGTGGCTCATGCCTGTAATCCGAGCACTTTGGGAGACTGAAGAGGGCAGATCACTTGAGATCAGGGGTTTGAGACCAGCCTGGCCAACATGGTGAAATCCCGTCTCTACTAAAAATACAAAAATCAGCTGGGCGTGGTGGTCTGTGCCTATAATCCCAGCTACTCCGGAGGCTGAGGCAAGAGAATCGCTTGAACTCAGGAGGCAGATGTTGCAGTGAGCCAAGATCACGCCATTGCACTCCAGCCTGGAGAACAAGAGCAAAACTCCATCTCAAAAATAAATACATTAATTAAAAAAAAAGAAAACAAACAAACCAACAAACAAACAAAACACCCAACCCGAAGATCTCCAGTGCAGTGCCTGCCACATAGGAGCACTGGTTATTGTCACTTTTCTCCCCACGCCTCTACATTTTGGCCAGTGCAGGATTGGCACACAGTAGGTGCTCCAGTTGTTAAGTGAGTGAGACTGGCCTTGTCCTTCAGGCCAAGGCTACTGAGAGCAAATGAATGAGTGACAGAAGAGTCATGGGCAGAGTCATAACTTTTTCTCATAATTTCTCTCCAAAAACACTGCTTGGAGCTTGCCGCAGTGGAGTGCATGATTTTGATTAATATAACTGCACTCAGTCTATGTAGATATCTAATTTTTAGCACAAATAAGTTGCGTGGCTTTGTTTTGCTGTTTTCCTCTACGGTTCCTGGGAATTCTAACCAGCAAAGTGCTATTCAGGTAGCTCAAGTTCATCACTTCCTAGGTTATTTCCAGATGACTCTTCCCTGAGTTAACCCACCAAACACAGGCTTAGTGGAAAGCGCTGTAGTACCACCAGCAGTGCATGGGATAGCAAACCCTCCTGGAATGATTGGCACTCATTCTCTTCCAAGCAGGGGTTCTGAGTGGACCTGTTAGGGCTGATGTCCACGAAAGAGCAGAGAAGCATCCGCCAGCTCCAGTGAGGAAACTCCCAGGGAAGGATGGAGGTGGCTTACTGCAGTTTAAACTGTGAGAACTCACTCTAAAAACAGATGAAAATAGGACTAATATTCTCTTTCCTGTGTCCTGGCCTCTGTTACCACATTTAGATTTCTTTTGGCACCACTTTCGTTAGGGAATTTCTCTCCATAAAGTCTGGTAGAGAGGGTGTATATATAGATATATACATATACATATATATAATCTTATTTATTTATTTATTTATTTATTTATTTATTTATTTATTTATTTTCTGAGAGGGCGTTTCCCTCCGAGTCACCCAGGCTGGAGTGCAATGGTGTGATCTCAGCTCACTGCAGCCTCCACCTCCCAGGTTCAAGTGATTCTCTTGCCTTGGTCTCCTGAGTAGCTGGGATTACAGGCACCTGCCACCATGCCCAGCTAATTTTTGTATTTTTAGTAGAGACAGGATTTCTCCACGTAGGCCAGGCTGTCTTGAACTCCTGACCTCAGGTGTTTTACCCGCCTTGGCCTCCCAAAGTCGTGGGATTATAGGCATGAGTCACCGTGCCCAGCCTAAAATCTTATTTCATGCATATAAAATCTTATTTCATGTATATATATATAATCTTATTTCATATATATATATATATAATCTCCAACTTTATTTCTAGTTTATCAGTATGCCAGTTTTTAAATTCATCAATGTACCCATCATGATTCTTTCTGAGAAACATTGAACATGGATTCTTCTTGACTCTCTCAAGTTCCTCCTCCCTGTGGCCCAGCACTCTGGCCAGTGTCCTCCCCACCCCCGCATGTCTTCCCCTCCCCCACCTTGCCCTCACTGGCCCAGGGCGCTTGTTCATCTCCCCTCTTCCTCTTCAAGCCTGACTCCTTCTTCAAGACTCAGCTTCAGCTTTATGCAGATGAAGCCCCTCCTTGACCCTTCCTCCCTTCAAATTCTCTACATCTCTTTAATCTATGTTGCAGAATTCAGCACCTAATTATATTCTGACTTCAATTATTTATAGTTGTTACATGCAAATAGTGGTAAACTATGCCTCATACCACAGTGACCTCCTCGTGCCTGCCACCTGATGCTTTATCCACATTAGGCACTTGATTAATGTGGGCTGAGTGACTGGCCCATTGATTGATAGTAAGCACTTAGCAAAACCTTGACCTGATGTTTTACAAGCCTTTTCATCGTGCATTTTATTCAGACTGCTGAAAATTCAGCGAAAGGGGCACTTATGCCTGCCTTCAAAAAGATTGGTAGAAACGATGCTCTTCCCAAGAGCATTACTCCTCCTTACAGCATATCTGTTTCAGCACCTGTTTTGGGAATTTCAAAGTGGTTTGTTATCTGTTTGTGAGATTTCTATCCTTTCAGGGCTTGGCACCTCAAATGGGCACAGCCATGAAATACCAAAGGAAGAATAATTATTATTATTATTATTTTTTTTGAGATGGAGTCTTGCTCTGTCGCCCAGGCTGGAGTGCAGTGGCCGGATCTCAGCTCACTGCAAGCTCCGCCTCCCGGGTTTAAGCCATTCTCCTGCCTCAGCCTCCCGAGTAGCTGGGACTACAAGCGCCCGCCACCTCGCCCAGCTAGTTTTCTTATATTTTTTAGTAGAGACGGGGTTTCACCGGGTTAGCCAGGATGGTTTCGATCTCCTGACCTTGTGATCCGCCCGTCTCGGCCTCCCAAAGTGCTGGGATTACAGGCTTGAGCCACCGCGCCCGGCCAGGAAGAATAATTTCAAACCACATGAGATATTCTCATAAGTTGGGCAAATTGCACCTCCTTAGGGCACTTGGTCTCGTAGATCGGTTATTTATGTTTTATGTGATTTATTTCAAGTGTAAGTCTTTAGCGTGAATTTTCAAGCATTTTTGAAATTCTCTTTAACAGTCACTATTCTAGTCAATTGATTTTAAGTCAGAAAATAAGTCCTTGGTCCCCACTATGCTCCAGCTGCTGCGCTGGGAGTTAGGAACAGAGACTTAAGCAGACACATGGCTCCTACTCTCAGGAAGTTCACACGACACTGGAGAGTCAGAAGCGTCTCTAAGAAAACTCAGTGCACATTTCAAGTGCTTGACGGAGTGAGAACACATGCCGTGGCCACTGGGGGGATCTGCTGTGGCAGATCAGAGGATGGTGGGTGGCTCCCTCTCTGTCTGTTGGAGCTGGGCTTTGTAGTTGATGAAACTATTCCCTATTAACCAGACGTTAAAACAACATTTATGGAAAATGCACCGTAAGTAGTAGGTGAGGTGCTTTCTTATGAAATGTGGGTTCTTGATTTTAACTTAGCATCAGGGGAAACTGTCCTCAGTCAACAAAACAGACTTGTCACTGCACCAGGACAAAGCACTTAAAACCTCATCATATCTTTCCTACCAAGGGGACAATAATGGGGAAGCCATTGGCACAAATTCACAGCATTCCCTCTGGGAAGGAGCTCTTCAGCCTGCTGTGCACCTGAGCCTTTGCAGTCATGAACACAAGTGCAACTACAGGCAGGACTCCAGCTCACCGTCCTACCAGGCCTCTGTTGTGACCTTGGATGTGTTCTTCAGTCAGTCAAGGAATCCTGGCTTGAAAAGAAGGGAAACTCTTGGGGCATTTGGGAACCAGAGGAGTAAGGTGGGGGTGAGGCCAGAAGGGAGGAGAACAGAGCTATGGGCAAAGGTTGGTTTTCCCGTTTCCTTTTCTAGTGTCTTCCTAATAGAATCTCCACACTACGTAGTTTACTCTGTTGATTTTGTGGGCCCATGGAGTGTTACTGGCCCCATCACAGGGGAAGCGAGCAAAGCTGACCCCAAGTGCAAGCTCCTTGAAGCTCTTTCCAGTGGGCTTCCCTGCATGTCCCAAATCCCTCCATCACCAGCCACCAGCACCTTCTGTTTCTAGTCAACAAAGAGAACATCTGATGCAGCCACTTCAGAGTGAGGCCTAAGAAGTTCCCTGTGTTACCCTCCCAGGGTCGACATGTCCTATGTGTGAGAGTGACATAATATCGGTGAAACATGTGGCAGTGGAAACCCTTTAACATTGCCTACCTCATTTGCAGCTCATTGTCACACTGAGGAGTATAGAATGCAGGCATGACTGTCACTATTCTATGTATGGGAAAACTGAGGTACTGGTGGTCACAGGCCACCAATAACCTGTTGGAAATATTTTCACTGTATTGCAGCTCATTCCCATAATTCATTAAGGCACGGACAAGACTATTTTTGTTTTTAACTTTTTTTTTGTTTTTTTAATTTCAGCTTTTACTTTGCATTCAGGGAGGACATGGGCAGGTTTGTTATATGAGTATACTGCATGATACTGAGGTTTGGGGTACAAATGATTCTGTCACCCAGGTGGTGAGTAGTAATATCCAATAGGTAGTTTTTCAGCCCTTCCCCTCTTGCTCCCTCTCTCTCCTCTTTGTGGTCTTCAGTGTCTATTGTTCCCATCTTTATGTTCATGTGTACCCAGTGTTTAGCTCCTACTTATAAGTGAGAATATGCAGTATCTGGTTTTCTGTTTCTGCATTAATTTGCTTAGGATAACAGCCTCCAGCTACATTCGTGTTGGTGCAAAAGACGTGATTATGTTTGTATTGCTGCATAGTGTTCCATGGTGTATATGTACTATGTTTTCTTTATCTGATTCACTATTGATAGGCACCTGTGTTGATTTCATGTCTTAGCTATTATGAATAGTACTGCAATGAACATATGAGAAGGCACTGACGTTGACAATGACCTGTGGGAGGCACAAGGGAAAGCCTTCAGCTCACACCTCGGAGTCACCATCACTAAATAGAGGCTCAAATGGAACCTGTTCTCCTATGGCTAATGAAGACAACTGCCCTTGTGATGTCTCCTGTAGTTCATAATGAGACCATGTATTAGTCTGTTTTCATGTTGCTGATAAAGACATACCCAAGACTGGGAAGAAAAAGAGGTTTAATTGGACTTATGGTTCATATGGCAGGGAAGGCCTCAGAATCATGGCAGGAGGTGAAAGGCAATTCTTACAAAAGTAGAAAGCCCTGATAAAACCATTAGATCTCAAGAGACTTATTCACTACCATGAGAACAGTATGGGGTAAATGGCCCCCATGATTCCAATTGTCTTCCATAGGGTCCCTCCCACAACACATGGGAATTATGGGAGTACAATTCAAGATGAGATTCGGGTGGAGACACAGAAACATATCATTCTGTCCCTGGCCCCTCTGAATCTCATGTTCTCATATTTCAAAACCAATCATGGCTTCCCAACAGTCCCCCAAAATCTTAACCCATTTCAGCATTAGCCCAAAAGTCCACAGTCCAAAGTCTGATGTGAAACCCTTTAGCATATGAGCCTGTAAAATCGTAATCAAAGCTAGTTACTTCCTAGATACAATGGGGGTACAGGTATTGGGTAAAAACAGCTGTTCCAAATGGGAGAAATTGGCCAAAACCAAGGGGTTACAGGGCCCATGCAAGTCTGAAATCCAGTAAGGCAGTCAAATTTTAAAGCTCCAAAATGATCTCCTTTGACTCCGTGTCTCACATCCAGGTTACGCTGATGCAAGAGGTAGATTCCTATAGTCTTGGGAAGCTCTACCCTTGTGGCTTTGCAGAGTATAGCCCCCTCCCAGCTGCTTTCACGGGCTGGCATTGAGTGTCTGTGGCTTTTCCAGATGCACAGTACAAGTTGTTGCTGGATCTACTATTCTGGGGTCTGGAGGATGGTGGCCCTATTCTCACAGCTTCACTAGGTGGTGCCCCAGTAGGCACTCTGTGTGGGGCCTCCAAGTCCACATTTCCCTTCTGTACTGCCCTAGCAGAGGTTCTCCATGAGGGCCCCGCCCCTGCAGCAAACTTTTGCCTGGGCATCCAGGCATTTCCATACATCTTTTGAAATCTAGATGGAGGTTCCCAAACCTCAATTCTTGACTTCTGTGCACCTGCAGGCTCAATACCACATGGAAGCTGCCAAGGTGTTAGGCCTTGCACCCTCTGAAACCATGGACCAAGATGTACCTTGCCCCATTTTAGCAATAGCTGGAGCAGCTGGGATACAGGGCACCAAGTCCCTAGGCTGCACACAGCATGGGGACCCTGGGCTCAGCCCACAAAACCATTTTTTCCTCCTAGACTTCCAAGTGTGTGATGGGAGGGGTTGCTATGAAGACCTCTGTCATGCCCTTGAGACTTTTTTCCCATTGTCTTGGGGATTAACATTTGGCTCCTTGTTACTTATGCAAATTTCTGTAGCCGGCTTGCATTTCTTCTCAAAAAATGGGCTTTTCTTTTCTACTGCATTGTCAGTAGAAAATTTTGCAGGCAAAACTTCTGAACTTTTATGCTGTTTCCCTTTTAAAACTGAATGCTTTTAACAGCACCCAAGCCACCTCTTAAATGCTTTGCTTCTTAGACATTTCTTCCACCAGATACCCTAAATCATCTCTCTCAGGTTCAAAATTCCACAGATCTCTAGGGCAGGGACAAAATGCTGCCAGTCTCTTTGCTAAAACATAACAAAAGTCACCTTTGCTCCAGTTCCCAGCAAGTTCCTCATCTCTGTCTGAGACCACCTCAGCCTGGATTTCATTGTCCATATCATTATCAGCATTTTGGTCAAAGCCATTCAACAAGTTTCTAGGGAGTTCCAAACTTTCCCACATGTTCCTCTCTTCTTCTGAGCCCTCCAAACTGTTCCAATCTCTGCCTGTTACTCAGTTCCACATTTTTGGGTATCTTTTCAGCAGCACCCCACTCTACTGGTACCAATTTACTGTATTAGTTCATTTTCACACTGCTGATAATGACATACTCGAGACTGGGAAGAAAAAGAGGTTTAATTGGACTTACAGTTCACATGACTGGTGAGGCCTCAGAAACATGGCAGGAGGTGAAAGACACTTCTTACATGGTGGTGGCAAGAGAAAAATGAGGAAGATGCAAAAGCAGAAACCCCTGACAAAACCATCAGCTCTCATGAGACTTATTCACTGTCACAAGGACAGTATGGGGGAAATGGTTCCCATGATTCAATTATCTCCCACCGCATCCCTCCCACAACACATGAAAAGTATGCGTGTACAATTCAAGATGAGATTTGGGTGGGAACACAGGGGCAAACCATATCAGAACCCTTGCTGTGCTTCCAAATATTTAATAAAATAAAACCCCCCAAAAAAGAAGAAGAAAAGAAAATGCAAGACAACTAGACTGCTCAGCAGGCTGTTCAGACCCACACGAGAGAAGCTCATTTTCAAAATCAGCTTCTGTACATTTTCACTTTGGATCCATTTTCTTTTCAAAGAAGAGCATCCTGATAGCAGAGTGGCCACCTTTGCTTGTTAAACACAAGAGCCAGGAAATCACTTTCCAACGCTGCCCCCCTACAATTGTAACTGCAAGTACAATGTTTAGTGTTAACCAGAATCCTCTGAAAAATCGTATCTATTCATAGCATTCTCAAAAAGTATGTAGTTTTTGTTTTCTTGTTTCTCTTAAATTGTGTCATGGATAATAATATTCCTGCAAAACTTGGCAAGTGACATAATTTCCTTAATAACTTCCCCCTTTCTATCTAAGGAACAGTATTTCTTTTGTCAATGTGTTTATTAAAGGGCAATAATGGCAATTAATACTTGGCATTTCTTTCAGGACGTTTTCTTAAGATAAAGGATTTGAACCAAGAAAAGATAGTGAGTGTGGAAAAACCCTAGCGTGACTTCAGGCCCAATCAACCCAAGACATTAGCCAAGCACCTACTGTGTGGGGTGCCAGATGAAGGCTAAAGTAGAGGTTAACACTAAGATGTGTGAGCCTCTGGTGATAGAACCTGGTTGTTTCTGTTGGCTGGGATCCAACCTCTCCTGTGAGAGACAGGGAAACCTCTTCACAGAGCACATGGTCACCACAACTAAACATTTCTCTCTTGTTTCTGCTGCCAAATTTCTATCATCTAAGCCACTATTTTCAGTTAAGTTGGAAAATACACTCCTTTTAAGCTGAAGCACTCCGCCACTGGGAGGATGGCTCTTTTGAGATTCTCAGGGTCCCTCTCAGGTACCCCCCAGACTTCCTCCTGCAGCCCCTGCTTACTGAGGGCATCTGCTGCTGAGAGGCCATGTCAGCTCCTGGCACCTGGTTTATGATCTAATGTACAAGATGCAACAGGGACGTGGGCTCCTGCGGGTGTGAGTGCAATGAGATTCGGACACAACTTCCAAATCTGCTTCTTGATCCTCACATGTGGGTCAGCTCCAGGCCAGGAACAATGAAGGGAGAGATGAGCAAAAAAAAACAAACAACAACCACCCAAACCAAACACACGCACAAAACAAACAGAAACGAAGTCAATGTGCAAAGACTTTGCAGACGCAGCCATTGAGCCAAAGGCTGTTTTCCCCAAAGATGAATTATCCTTGTACTGAAAGCACTTCGTAAGGCAAGGAATAGCAGACATTTACATAAAGCAAATAAACTGGCACCGTTAAGTTCCAGGACATATCCTGGGGCTTAGCTTCCTTTCATCTATTCAGCCTAATTCCACCGGTGACAGCTACCACTATGTTTAGGGCTGTGATGCCAGCATCCCAAAGGGTCACTGGATTTTGGCTTTGATGTCCCAACACAGAAGAGAAGATTCAAGCACTATTAACAAAAATCTTTGTCTAAAGACTAGATCAACCAAAATGTTTGCTTAACCAGAAGGTCCACCTACTCAGGCCTCTGTTTCTATATACCACAGATGCCTTTGGTTTTGAACAATAGGAGTCTGACATCTCCAGTAAAGCCTCATTGCTAACTAGAAATTATCATGTCTCACAGGACAGCACAATACAGAAAAAATGGCATTTTATGTTGACATAATTATTGTGGTTTATTTTTGGGGACATAAATTGTAACGAGTCAACAGATAAATTTAATACAACTTAAAATCGCATGTAATCACCAAAGACAGTGGCATAAACAAGGATTGTTAGAGGAATATGCAAGTCTTTAGCCATTTCAAACTTTTTCCAAACTGTTTTGTTATTGTTGCTTTTAGTCCTAGGAGCATTGTTCCAATTAAATTTTAGGTGACATTAGTAAAATAATCTCTCTTTTTGTTTGTTGGTGTCTAAATCTTTCTGTATCTATGGCTATGACCCTATCATTGCCCCAGTTGCTTGGAGAGGTTTTGGGATGTTCTTAAGCATAACTTAATCCACTGGCCTAGCTTTGGAGAACTGTGAAAGACCTTTGAGAGCATGGGTTCCAGAGAGGGGCTGCCAGATGGCATGGCCAGCTCTGCCACTTACAAGCAGTAGGACCGTGCAAGATACCTCACTTCTCCGTGCCCATCTTACAACTAACAAGATGAAGTCACAGGGTTACATGAGATTTCTCATGAAACGACTAGGAAGCGTCTCAACTAGATTAGGTGCTCAATACATTTTCATTATTATTAAGGAGGGAAGAGGGATAAATATTTCAATGGCACAAAAGCTCCCAACAGCATGGGTCATTCTGTGAGATGCAGTAAAAACACAACTTGATAAAGCGACTATCCCCTCTGGAAACTCCTAAGTTTCAAATTCTGTAAGTTTGAAATTGTTTAAAATTAGCAATGGTCACACATAAATAATAAAATGAATGGTTACACATGAAGGAACATGTTACCTTCAAATTGACGTGTTTTATAAATTTTATGTATACATTTTAAGATAACAGATTTAACTAGACATTTACTCCATTCCTTTTCATGGGATCTGTCTACAGGCTAAAAGGAGCAAACATGCTTAAGTGAGACACATGACTAAGATATGAGACCACTTGGAAGCTGTTTGCAAGGGAGCCTTTAGGACCAGCAACTTGTGTTTCAGGAGTATGAAGTGAATGGAGATGACAGCCCTTTGGTTTTGGGTGTGTTCTCTGAGGAGTGCACACAAATCACAGAAGGTTTTGTTTTTGTTAGTCACTTTTGCAAGAGATTGTAACCTGTGAGTCACTGGCTCATTAATTAAACTTTACAGCAACCCAATGAAGTTCCAAAATGTTAACAAAAGTCACTGACACCAAGGGTAAGATGCTCGAGTTTTTTTCATCTTTTCTTGTCCTACACAAAAGCATGAACAAGATGCTGTTTAAGGATGTTAATAAACACCACTGTGAAGAGCTTGGGAAGAAGACTAACCACAGGAGTTCTTCTGCCAGGAATCCCCTTCGTTCTCACACCAGGAACCCCCATCATGCACTTGGACATCTTGTCTACTCTTTGACTCAGTTTTCCCAGGAAGGAAATGGACATGATCCAGGATTCTAAGTGGAGGCACAGCCCCTTGGAGGGAATAGCCACATTACGAGAAGGTTTCTTTCTTTCCCACCACTTCTCTGATGTCCATTTGTCCCTGTGTAGGAAGAAGTACCTTTAAACCTCACGACAGAGAGCTTGGGGAGAGATGGCTTCTGTTTCTGTCTCCAGGCAGGCTTACTAGCAACGCTAAATGAGCAGCAGAGCCCTGAACAGCGCATTTCAACCGTGTCTAGCACCCTCCCTCTCCTTTTCTGCAGTATTTGTTCTTAATAGCATCATCACTGACATTATAAAATGTAGCTCTTTGTTCATGTTTTCATACTATCTCTTTCCTCACTAGAATATAAGCTTTGGGAGAGTAGGGGTGTATTGTATTTGTTAATACCTAAGATGCCTGGTGTGCAGACACACACAATAAATCGTTTTTGAGTATTGCCCTCATTCTTTCACTTGCAGTTTGATTGTGAGTCATTTGTCTGTAGAATAAAGAGAGCCCCTCCTTTGCTTTTCGTTTGTTTTTGCTGAAATCAGAGCAAGTGCATCAGGCTAAGCAAAAAGGAGGAAAGAGAGAGGAGACAAAGTGGTGATTTCCTCTTTTACGTATTTTTTCTGAGTGGAGAGGAATTTCTCTTAAATCTCAAAGAGGCTCCTAGAGTGGAAAGCCTTCCTCTGTCTATCTGGGTGGTCGGCTAGTCAGCCAGTGTGGCTCAGAGCAGCCTTGGTCAAACATTTGCAAAATAGGAAATTAATTTTTGAATTCTCTGAAACATTGTTCCTTTGTGAGACCTGTAGCTGCAACATATTTCAATTTGCATTTGAATGCACTGCTTTTTAAAAATTGTATCAGTTACCCTTTTAATAATAGGTATATAAATCACTACCAAACCTACCATTAAAAAAGGAATTCAAAATAAAAAACAAAATGAATACTTAGTATAACCACTCTGGAGAATAATATAATGGTTCCTCAAAAAAATTATAGGTAGAACTACCCTATAATCCAGCAATTCCACTGCTGTGTATGTATCCAAAAGAAAGGGAATTAGTATAGCAAAGAGATATGTGAACTCCACTGTGTACTGCAGCACTATTCACAACAGCCGAGACATGGAATCAACCTAAGTGTTCAGCAGTGAATGAATGGATGAACACAATGTGGTACATGTACACAGTGGAATGTTATTCTTTTATTCAGCCATAAAAACAAATGAAATCTTGTCATTTGCGACATGAATGAAACTGGATGACATTATGATGAGTGAAACAAGCCAGGCATGGAAAAACAGATATTGCATACTGTCTCTAATATGTGGGAGATTAAAAAAAATTTAAACTCATGAAGATATAGAATGGAATGATGACTACCAGAGGCTAGGAAGGGTGGTGAGGAGAGAGAGTTAAAGGGAAGATGGTTAATGGGTACAAAAACATAGCTAGAAAAAATAAGATTTAGTGGTTGGATAACTACAGGTCAATCACAATGGGATGACTATGATGGTAACTTATGGTACATTTCCAAACAACTGAAGAGTGGAATTGGAATGCTCCTAACAGAAATAAACGATAAACATTCTTGAGGTGATAGATCCCCCAAATACCCTGATATGCTCTTGCACATTGTATGCTTGTATCAAAATATTACATGCACCCCAAATATATACAAAATTATGTATTTATGAATTTATATTTCATAATAATATAATTATTATGATAATTAATAATTATTATTAATGAAAACATTTTCAATAAAATAAAAGGTAACTCTTAGTCCAAAAAAGGTAAATCCAAGCAAAAAAAAAAGTCAAATGGGTAACTATACTAAAATCATCAAATTCTGGATTTGTTTGCTACCGCTATGAAAAGGTGTTGTATTAATACATGGAAATAATATCTGAGGTCTCCTCATGATTCCTCTATATCTCTTCCTCCTTTTCTCACTCCAACAGTTTTTTTCCTTTTATCATTCTTCCTACCTTCCTCTACAGAACTCTACCCTCCAGAATGGTTCTGTCAATCCTAGTACAGAGGTTGCTGCCTCGAGGGGAGATGTGGCTGCTCTCAAACAAGAGCAAGTCCCCACCTCGTGGTGTGTCTGCCAGCAGCCTCTCACCTCGGACATCGTGCAGACCACTCGCCACCTGCAGTACCCACAGGAAGAGCATAAATCCTCAACAACGTTATTACCAATTAACACACTGGTTAACACCAATTAACACATTAATACAGGGTCCCAAGGAGATAGAGGAAGGGAGAAATAAACATTGATTAAGAAGGTCAGGAGCACTGGTCAGTTGTAAGTGGCCATAATGCCTGTGGGAAGAAGCGGTAACCCTGCAGGTATTGGGCAAGAGGAGGGCTTCTAGGAGGCCAGGGGCCAAAGAGCAAATGAACCACCCAAGAGGTGAGAAGCACCAACCAGCTGGCCTTATTGGAGATTATAAAGGCTAACTTTGGGCTTTGTTTCTTCTTGTTTTGGTTCCTTGAGGGGTAAAGTTGGGATGCCTTTTTGCCACGTTTCTTTTTTGAAAAACATGACCAGGCACAGTGGCTCACACCTGTAATCCCAGCACTTTCGGAGGCTGAGGTGGGTGGATCATGAGGTCAGGAGTTTGAGACCAACCTGGCCAATATGGTGAAACCCTATCTCTACTAAAAAAAAAAAAAAAAAAAAAAAAATTAGCTGGGCCTGGTTATCTGGTTATGCATACCTGTAGTCCTAGCTACTGAGGAGGCTGAGGGAGAAGAATTGCTTGAATCCAGGAGGCAGAGGTTATAGTGAGCCGGGATTGCACCACTGCACTCCAGCCTGGGAGACAGAGCAAGACTCCATCTCAAGGAACAAACAAACAAACAAAAAATATATAGGCATTTATATATGTGAATTTCCCCTTAGTTTTGCTTTTGCTACATCCTATAAGTTTTGATAAGTTGTGGTTTCATTTTCATTTATCTCAAAACATTTCTGATTTCCCTTTTGATTTCTTCTTTCACTCATTTGTTGTTTAAGAATGTATTTTTAATTCCCACATTTTTTTTAATTTTCCCATTTTTCTTCTGTCATTGATTTATAGTTTCAAACCATTGTAGTTGGAAAAGGTACTTGGTATGTATTGGTCTGTTTTGCACTGCTACAAAGGAGTGTCTGAGACTGGGTAATTTGTAAAGAAAAGAGATGCGTTTGGCTTACGGTTCTGCAGGCTGTATAAGAAGCATGACACCAGCGTCTGCCTCTGGTGAGAGTCTCAGTCTGCTTCCACTCATGGCAAAAGGCCAAGGGAAGCAGCATGTGCAGAGCTCACGCAGCAAGAGGACACAAGAGGGAGGGAAGGGGATGTCAGGTTGTTTTAACTATCAACTCTCACATAAACTTAAAATAAAAGGATGAAAAAAGATCCAATTAAAACCCAAAAAGGACAGGAGTAGGTATACTTATATAAGACAAAACAGATTTCAAGGCAAAATCTGTAAGAAGAGACAAAAAGGTCATTATATAATGATAAAGGGATCAATCCTGCAACAGAATATAACAATTATAAGTATACACACTTAATATTGATGTGAATGAAGAAATTAAGAAGGAAATTGAAAATTTTCTTGAAACAAATGATAATGGAAACACAACATACCAAAACATATGGAATACAGTGAAAGCAGTAGTAAGAGGGAAATTTATATCCATAAGTGCCTGCATCAAAAAAGAAGAAAAACTTCAAATAACACCATGATGCATCTGAAAGAACCAGAAAAACAAGAGCAAATCAAGCAATATTAGTAGAAGAAATGAAATAATAAAGATCAGAGCAAAAATAAATGAAATTGAAATAAAAGAAAACAATACAAAAGATCAACAAAATTAAAAGTCTTTTTTTTTTTAAGATAAAGAAAATTAACAAACCTTTAGCCAGACTAACAAAGAAAAAAGGGAGAAGGCCCAAATAAATTAAATCAGAGATGAAAAAGGAGACATTACAACTGATACCACAGAAATTGAAAAGATCATTATCGGTGGCTACTATGAGCAACCATATGCCAATAAATTGGAAAATCTAAAGGAAATGAACAAATTCCTAGACACGTACGACCTACCAAGATTAAACCATGAAGAAATTCAAAACCTGAACAGACAAATAACAAGTCACGAGATTAAAACTGTAATAAAAAGCCTCCCAGCAAAGAAAAGCTTGGGACTCGACAGCTTCACTGATGAATTTACCAAAAATTAAAAAAAAAAAAAAAAAAAAAAAACTAATACCAATCCTACTCAAACTATTCCAAAAAATAGAGGAAAGAATACTTCCAAAATCATTCTGTGAAGCCAGTATTAAATTAAGAAAATTACAAACCAATATCCCTGATAAATATTGATGCAAAAATCCTCAACAAAATACTAGCAAACAAATTAAAAAATGTTTTAGAAAGATCATTCATCATGACCAATTGGGATTTATCCCAGGGATGCAAGGATAGTTCAACATACACTAATCCATCAGTGTGATACATCATATCAACAGAATGAAGCACAAAAACCATGTGATCCATGTGATCAATTGAAGTGAAAAAGAATTTAATAAAATTCAACATCTCTTTATGATAAAAACCCTCAAAAAACAGGGTATAGAAGGAATATACCTTAACATAAGAAAAGCCATATATGACAGACCCACAGCTGGTATCATACTGAATGGGGAAAAACTGAAAAGCTCTCCTCTAAGATCTGGAACATGACAAGGATGCCGTGTCACCACAGTTATTCAACACAGTACTGCTAGTCCTAGCTAGAGCAATCAGACAAGAGAAAAAACAAAGGGTATCCAAACTGGAAAGGAAGAAGTCAAATTATCCTTTTTTGCTGATGTTATAATCTTTTTTTTTTTTTTTTTTT
>NW_016821745.1:4141303-4161236 GCF_001698545.2 Rhinopithecus bieti | reverse complement strand
TTTTTGAGACGGAGTCTCGCTCAGTCGCCCAGGCTGGAGTGCAGTGGCCGGATCTCAGCTCACTGCAAGCTCCGCCTCCCGGGTTCACGCCATTCTCCTGCCTCAGCCTCCGGAATAGCTGGGACTACAGGCGCCCGCCACCTCGCCCGGCTAGTTTTTTGTGTATTTTTTTAGTAGAGACGTGGTTTCACCAGGTTAGCCAGGATGGTCTCGATCTCCCGACCTCGTGATCCGCCCGTCTCAGCCTCCCCAAGTGCTGGGATTACAGGCTTGAGCCACCGCGCCCGGCCTGCTGCTGATGTTATAATCTTATATTTGGAAAAACATCAAGACTCTACCAGAAAACTGTTAGAACTGATAAAAAAAATTCAGTCAAGTTTCAGGATACAAAATTAACACACAAAAATTAGTAGCATTTCTATATGCCAACAGTGAACAAGCAGCCAAGAAATACAATAACCATAAATAAAATTAAATACCTAAGAATTAACTCAACTAAAGAAGTGAAAGTTCTCTACAATGAGAGCTATAAAACATTGATTAAATTGAATACGACACAAAAAAATGCAAAGATATTCTATGTTCTTAGATTGAAAGAACCAATATTGTTAAAATGTCATACTATTCAATGTAATCTAAGGATTCTATGCAATTCCTATCAAAATACTAGTGACTTCCTCCATGTAAATAGAAAAAACAATCCTAAAATTTATATGGAACCACAAAAGACCCAGAAAAGTCAGTCATCCTACGCAAACAGAAGAAAACTGTTAACTGTTTGTCTTTCTGTGCCTGGCAGAGTTTACTTAACAGTTAATTTAATTGTATATTTGAAAATAACTAAAATCATATAATTTGATTGTTTATAACACAAAGGATAAATGCTTGAGGTGGCGGATACCACATTTACTCTGATGTGATTATTATGCATTACATGCCTATATCAAGATATCTAATGTACCCCATAAATATATACACCTACCATAGTATGTACTCACAGGAATTTAAAAAATGTCCACAGTACCCAAAGTGATCTACAGATTCCATGCAATCCCTATCAAAATCCCAATGACAGTTTTTACAGAAATAGAAAAAAGATCATAAAGTTCCTATGGTATCTCAAGGGACCTCAAATAGCGAGTCTTACAATCTGGAAAAAGTATAATACAGTTGGAGGCCTAATATTTCTTTATTTGAAAACAACTTTGAAGCAACAGTAATCAAGATGGTATAGTACTGGCGTGAAGACAGATGTGTTGACCAATGGAACAGAATGGAGAACTCAGAAACTTTGCCTTTATTGCCAAGTCATTTTCAACAAGGGTGCCAAGACTACTCAATGAGGGAAGGACAGTCTCTTCAACAAATGGTACTGGGAAAAATGGATATTCATGTGCAAGAAGGTGACGTTTTATGTATACCATATGCAAAACATTAACTCTAAATGGATTATAGACCTAACCATAAGGTTAGAAACTATTAAAATTCTAGAAGAAAAAATAGGGGCAAAGCTTCAGGACATTGGATTTGGCAGTAATTTCTTGGCTATGACATGAAATCACAGGCAATGAAAGCAAAAATAGACATACTGGACCATATCAAACTTATAGATGTCTGAACATCAAAGGAAACGATCAAGAAAGTGAAAAGGCAATCTATGTAGAGGAAGAAAATATTTGAAAACTGTCTATCTAATAAAAGGTTAATATATATATGTCCATATATATGGAACTTCTGCAGCTCAATGACAGAAATGCAAATAACTTGATTTAAAAGTGGACAAAAGACTTGAATACACATTTTCCCAAAAAACATATACAGTGGCCCATAAGCATATGAAAAGATGTTCAACATCACTAATTGTAAGAGAAATGCAAATCAAACCACAATGAGATATTACTTCATACTCATTAGAATGGCCACCATCAAAAGAACTGAAAATGGTGTTTCTGAGGACATGGAGACATTAGAATCCTTGTGCACATATAATGAAATATTATGCAGCCTTAAAAAAGAGAAAATTGTTTCACAGGCTACTGCATAGATGAACCTCAAGGGCATTATTCTAAGCAAAATAAGTCAGTCACAAAGGGACAAATGCTGCAAGAGTCCACCCATATGAAATACCTAAAGTTATCAAAATCATAGACATAGAAAGTAGAAAGGGGATTGTCAAGGATGGGGGGGAGTGGGGAATGTGTGTTCATGAGTGCGAAGTTTCAGTTTTGAAAGATGAAAGCATTCTAGATACCTGTTTCACAACGTGTGAATATACTCAACACCACTCAACTGCATATTTAAAATAACTACAATGGCCAATTTAATGTTGGGTGTTTATTTTTTACCACAATAATAAAAAAAAAAAAAACAGGATTCTGTAAAGTGGCATATCCCAGAGGCCTTTCTCTTCTCTTGTAGTTGTCTGAGTAATAAATAGGAGTGTTAATTTTCTCCTTGCGAATTGTAAAGGGCTGCTCCAAATTGCAAGTTATTAGGGAGAACTGTAAGGATATTGGTGATTAAGCTTTCCTCGTGACTGCCTCTGGGGAGGGGAAAATGGGGATGGGACAGGATGTGGGGCCACACTGAGCTGTATTGTAATTTCTTTCTTTTTCTTGTCTCTCTTATATACGGGACATTTTTTTATAGGTATAACATGGTACATTAGGTTAGATCCCTTTCCTTGTTTGCTTATTGTTACAGAAATTTTTTTCCTGGGTATTTATCTATTTACTAGGTACTTAGGGAAGGGAGATGATGTGATCTGGCTTCATTCTGCCATTTTGAATACATCTTGTGAGCATTCTTGCATGTTATTTGATTTACTAAGGAACTCATTGCTGTGACGTAACTTACTTTATATTATAACCAATGTAATATACATTGAACACATACTCTGTCCCATACTCTGGGCAAAGCACTGAGGCTACAAAGACAAATAAGATACACTGATAGTCATGGTCTCAAGTTTGCATACCCCCAAACTTCTTATGTTGAAATCCAATCCCCAGTATAATGGCATTACGAGGTGAGGCCTTTGGGAGAGGTGGAGCCCTAATGAATGGGATTAGTGTTCTTTTAAGAAGAGGCCAGAGAGCTAGTTTCTCCTCTTACCACTATGAGAAGTCAGAAGTCTGCAGGCTGGAAGAGGACACACACCAGAACCCAACCGTGCTGGCACCCTGGTCTCAGACTTCCTGCCTTATGTGAGAATAAATGTCCACTGTTTAAGACCCAGTTCAGGATAACTTGCTATGCAGCCAAGCTGAGACACTGACCGAGTCTGTCCATTCTGAAAGTGGCACAGAACAGTTCAGTGTGGTGAGCACAGGGATGGCATGCAACATCCGGGCAAGGTCTGCTCAAGGTCAGCAGGGAGAGAAGGGATGAGGACTCTGTTCTGAATCCAGGTTTCTGGGCAGGAAGGCCAGGACTTGGGACCCAGAAGAACATGCGTGTTTAACCTCGCTCTGTTACAATAATTTGTCTCTGGAAAAGATTGACTGCAACCCACTTGGAGACAAGGGCTCAGAAAAGTGCACTTTGTAAGTCTTTCTCTGTGTGTGACTCAAAGCAGTTCTTTCTAAAAAACAGGTAGTAATTCCTTTCAAAAATCTGAACAACAATGAATTAGAACAGTGATAATATCCCGTGCTGTTAGAAAAGGAGAAAGGGACATTCTGTTCATATTACTGAAACAACTATAAATTGCTTCAATGGTTTTAGAAAACAACTTGACAGAACCTATTCAAATCAAAATACGCTTGCATTTTGACACAGAAAAGCACCTTTGGGGAATCTATCCTACCGATATAATGCCATCAGTTTATAAGTCTAGGTGAATAAGGTTGTTTACTGAAGCATTATTTATAGTGTTGACAAAATAGAGAAACTGGTGTATCAACTGTCAGTACATGGAAAATGGAATGCATCTTAGTGCATCCATCTGGAGAATATTATGCATTCATTCGGGAATGTAATAATATAGTATTAATTGAAAAGACAATTTGCTGAGTACCATGTATGAACTGAAAAGAAGTCTTTACATTTTGAATGTGTGTGTGGAGTGCGTGTTCTATGTGTCTCTGTTTGTGGCTATGTGCGTTTTTATGAGGATAGAAAGCAGTAGGGAAGGCTGTATACTAAGGTTTTAACACTGATTGCCTTGGAGAAGGGAGAGGATGACTAGAGGAGGAGGAAGAAATCATTGTCTTTGACGTCGTGATCCCCTGTGGTGAATTGTTGGTTTTGTTTGTTGCAACAAGCAACATGCATTACTTTTGTAGTTTGAAAGGAAAATCCAATAAGCCATGAAGAAATAAAATAAAAATCTTAACTGTGTGCGGCCAGGGGACAAATAAGGCAGGCTCGGGGTTTAGGGAATGCCCTCACCCGCTGCATAACTTTCAGGTCACTGACCCCGGCCCCTCGTGCACATGCTCATTCTGTACCATCCAGCAGGTACTGGCAGTGTGAGTGTTCGCTCTGAGAGCACCCATCAGTGTGAGAGACACTTGGCTGTTGTGTGTGAGTTCTAAGATAGTCACTCCGTCCTCTGTGAATCTATCACTCGTGTAGAGCCCTACCCTAACTCTCTCTGGAGAGGAAGCACTGAGGTAGGTAAATGGGGCATCCAGGCGGGGTAAGATGTTCCATGTCATCATCCTGTGCCTTCTAAGTGACTTCTGTTCCTTTAGCCTAAACACAGTACTCCAAAAAACCTCTGAAACAATTTCCAGGCCAGGCATGGTGGCTCACACCTGTAATCCCAGCCCTTTGGGAGGCCAAGGCAGGTGGATCACCTGAAGTCAGGGGTTTGAGACCAGCCTGGCCAAGATGGTGAAACCCCATCTCTACTAAAAATACAAATATTAGCTGGACGTGGTGGCACTCATCTGTAGTCCCAGCTACTCGGGAGCCTGAAGCAGGAAAATTGCTTAAGCCTGGGAGGCAGAGGTTGCAGTGAGCTAAGATCGTGCCACTGCACTCCACCTTGGGTGACAGAGTGAGACTTTGTCTCAAAAAGAAAATTCCATTTCTAAGTCATATTAATACAACCTTGCATAATCCTAGATAAAATCTGTCCAGGAAAGGTTTTTCCCATCAAGTGCACAACATAAAAACTGGGGCTACCCTAGTCCATGCAGAAAAGAATGAAGTGATGAGGGAATATTCCTTCGTTCTCCATTTTAGATGATGTGCTCTTGGCAATTGCCATGTTTAAACTGGGCCTTCAGCTCCAAAGCTTTCATGGAAAAGACTGATTATTATCCGTAGTAAGAATGTTTATCTAAGAAAACGCATGTGCATTTCTAAATCAGTTGTGGGGCTCTAGCACAAAGCCCCTTTAAAAACACAAACACTATGCATGATTTGTAGCTGATGTGGAGGCTCCAGGCTAGACCTGGGAGGTTAACGTGGTGAAGGAAATGAGAACCAGTCTCATCTCTTGACTTTCCTGTGCACAAGGCTTGATGCCATTTCCTTCTCCAAGAACTCTAAAGGTGCCTGAGCAGAAATCCACAAAGAATCCTTTGTAAGCCTTCTGTTTTCCACTTAGCATCAGAAAGAATTACTGGACAGGTCAACTGTTGCTTTCAGGAACGGTTCAATTTATGCCATAGTCTGCCCAATATTAAAAAACATTTCTCTTTTACATAGTACAAGTGCAATACTGTAGGTGATGAAGTGATTGAAAACCTCCACCTCCTATCATAGGCTGAAGATGACGTGGGAAGAAATGAGAATGCCACAGAATTAGGGGGCAAGGGGGATCCAAAAGCAAATTTTACAGCAGTGCCCTTTTCCCTGGGTGGCTTTGTCAGTGTCACTCAGGGGCTGCTTGGCGCCCGAGTCTCAGGATGTGTCCCCAGCCCCCGTGTGTTTTCATTGTCTCTTTCACTGCCCCGTTGTTACTCAGTGTCAATTTCCTCTTCCTTTCAAGCTGCAACAGCACATTCACGCATCCTTCACCTGTCACCAGGTGATGAGGCTGTTCCTCCATGCATTCTTGATACTGAACCTCGGCCTGAGGAGCTGGAGTAGGAGGATTCAATCCCCAGGGCCTGGACGGTTGCTGTGCGATGCTGAGTAAATTACTTAACCTCTCTGGGTCTCAGCTGCCTCACCTTTAAAATAAGAATTTTGGGCTGGGCATGGTGGCTTATACCTGTAATCCCAGCACTTTGAGAGGCTGAGGTGGGTGGATCACTTGAGCCCAGGAGTTTGAGGCCAGCCTGGGCAACATGGGAAACCCTGTCTCCACAGAAAATACGAAAACAATTAGCTGGATATGATGACACACACCTGCAGTCTGAGTTACTTGGGGGGCAGAGGTGAGAGGATCACTTGAGCCCCATAGGTCAAGGCTGCAGTGAGCCTTGATCATGCCACTGCACTCCAGCCTGGGTGACAAAGAGAGACTTGTCTCAAAAAAAAAAAAAAAAAATGAATTTTGGACCAGATGATTTATAACATTGGATGAGTCTAAAGGCAGTTTAAGCAGAATGTTCTGGTGTAGTTACTTCATCTCTAGAAAACTGTTATTTCCAGCAGGCCAAATCAGCAATGTAGTGAGAGACGATCCACTGAAGTAAGACTCAACAATAAAACTGAGTAACTCCCATGCCTGCTGCTAACAGCAGGGCTGAAGCCCAAAGCACGGTTGATGAAAGTCACCACCAAGGGAGGGTTCCCCGTGAGTTATCTTGGGGACTTGGGGCACAGTGGGGCACAGATGTGCCTCTGGCTGGGGTGCCTGGACCTGTCTTAGGGCAATGTGTGTCAAGGATTTACATCGAGAACATGGTGTCTGTTTAAGCTGGGTTCTCATGTCCATAGGAAATAGGGGGTGTCTTTTCTGATTGTAAGTCCTCAAACTGGATGAAAACCTTCACACGAGATTTTAAATCCACAGACATTCCAGTTCTGTAGTCTCGATGCTTTTCTGTGCTTCCGTTTCCTTTTTCCAAGATAGGTTTGTAATTATCTGCTTCATTGCATTATTAGAGCAATCAAAATTCTATAAAGTGTCAATTGCAACATCTGAGAAGGCAAGTGCTTCATACAGGATGGTCATCAAGTTATCCCACATCTCAGGAGAGAGGGTGTGCCTGCAGTGTGCGGGACACAGAGGGCGTGCCCCCGGGCAGGGGAGACCCAGGTCCAGCGTGCACCTTCCTGGCTCAGGTGCCTTGAGGGCCACAGCTCTCTTTGCCTTCTCCATTAGGACGCCCTGTTTGTTCCACACACTTAAGTACTTAATTAAATACTTTTTCAAGCTGTTTTTTACTTATTCATGTGTGTGAGTTCCATAGAATACCACGGTCCTGCCCTTATGGAATCACAGTGCTTTAACAGCATCAGGACATTTTATAGCATGTACACAGTTACCAGATCCCTGGATAGACACCTGAATGACAGGAGAGTGGAGCCCACGTCAGGCTGCTTGGGGGTTCCTGTGAGCGTGCATCTCTCCAGGCAGAGAAATCTGGGCAGGATTTCAAAGTGTGGAGAAAAGGGGAAAATACTCCTGGTGCTTCGAACAGCGAGAACAACAAGACATTATGGGGAACTCACTGGATACCTGGAGGGAACTGCTGTGGGCTGCAGTTCTGAATCTGTAGTTGGGCTCCTTGGTGAGACCACAGGAGAGACGCGGAAAGAATTAAGACCTCAGGGTCTAGTGACTTTCCTGCCATCTTGGATTCACATTGCCTCATCTTGAGTCAAGAAGATGTTTTTCTGATGCTGGGTGGAAAAAACACTGGATTTGGGAGTCAGGAGGCAACCTTGCTCCTGGCGCTAATTAGCAAGACAAACTCACTGTCTGTTTCTCCTTCTCTCAAGTGGGGATAAAGCCTGCCCTTCACCCTGTACAGAGTGATCCTGAGGACAGAATAAGATCAGAGATGAAAGGAGCACTTTGCAGAAACGTCCAAGTGCCCACATGCGAGATAATATTACATATTACAATATTCTCTTCTCGTTGCTGTGGAATCCAGGCCTTTTCCCAAAGTAAGAATCGTGGGTGCTCACTCTCATGAGGGGTTTAGGCTTAATTGGAAATCATACCATGACGTTGCCTTCTGGAAAATTCCCCTGAGAATCAGCCAAAGTAGCAGCAATTCTCCAGGGAGGCGGCTTGGCAAGAACCAAACTGCGGGGGTTGGTGAGATTTCCCCGAGACATCCTGCCACACAGACAGAGCGTTACTCTTTCATTTCGCGTTTCCCACTGGGAAGAACTACTTTTTCTCTCTATTGCAGTTTAAAGTTTTAAAGCAAATTTGTTTGAGTTTGTAAGCCAGAAAAATGGAAGTAGAACGTCAAATCAGGACCCAGGAAGCCAACCCAGTTGTTGATTGGTCTTCAGTTCAAGATGGAGTCACAGCTGAGGTGACAAATTCCAGGAAGACGAGTGGTTGGGATCCTCACTCCCTGCCGACCCGGAAACACTTCTGACATTTAATGTCCCTTCCTTTTCTGACAGCCATCACTGAAAGAAAATGAGAACTCTGAGCTAGTAGCTAATAAATAACAGATTTGTAAAATAGCTATAATTATATTTATTTCAAATGTTTTGCCTTTATCTAAAGGGACATAGGAGAAGACAATCTTGTGTTTTTGTGCATATGATTTTGTTTTAATCTAGGATTTTCTATTCCTCTGACTCATAAGAACGTATTTTATCCTACATTTCTTACTTTGTGACCTGTGGATATTTGTGCTAGATTCTTTCATTCTTTTTCCTTCTGCTGTAAGGAGACTTTCAATGTGGGGAGCTCTTTTGAGGAGTCACTCCTATTTAATAATTGTGTGCTGTATCTGTGTCTTCTTTCCCCTTTTGCAACGAACATAACTGTCCTCCGCTGCCATAGATATTAGCCACCCAGACAGCTTCACCCTCCTGGCAACTCACCTTTTGCCTCGATGCAAATGAGCGCTTCTCTGCCCTTGTGTCTCTTTGGCCTTAGACAAAAGAGCAAAGGCCACAGGTAGGTAACTTCTAGAAGGATCTCTACTGCCTAATGTCTCAGACGACTTTTTTTTATCTCTGCCTTTAAATATTTTTTTGTTCATTTTAAAACGACGTATGTATGTTGACGGGCAACAATTTAGCAATGCTCTTAAGAAAATAGTGCATTTTCCTTGGATAATTTTTACTTGTGATACTGAAAAGTTAGCTTGATTATTTTAACCACTTTCTTGAGAGATCACTGACATAAAAATTGTGTATGTAGTGTACAACTTAAAGTGTTGCTACCTGTATACATTATGAAATGATTACCAATGTCCAGTTAATTTACATATCTATCATCTCTACATCGTTCACATTTGTGTGTGTGGTGGTGTGTGTGTGTGTACAGCATGTGTGTGAATGAGAAGATTTAATTTAAGATCTATGCTTTATTGCTTTATTTTTTTAATCGTCCTAACAGATTTCAAGCATATGACAGAGTTCTGTCAACTGTTGGTCACTAAGCTGTACATGAGATCAACAGAACGCATTCATCTTGCATCACTGACAGTCGCTTGATTTTAAAAGAAGAAAAGTAATGAGCGCCTGGCAAAGTCTATAAAGCGCCTCCGTGTACCAGGAGCCGGGGCAGACACTGAACAAGTCTCATTCCTGTGCTGCGGCGGCTGCTGAGCTCTGGGGCTGAGGCTCTGTTTGGAGCTCCTGCTCTGTGTGGAGCCCCGTGCGGTTCTTTTTGTCATCTCGCCGAGGCCCTTCCCTGCGCTGCTAGCAGCTCGACCTTGTTTTCCCTTCCCCTTTGCGCATTTCCACGGAGCTCTGTTTCAGACCTGAGCGTAGCCCTGCGTGTGCACGTGCCGGGCCCTGGGACACACACCTGTGCTTCTCGCGGGCTCAGTCATGGATTTGGCCTCCCCTGGCACTGCCGTGGTTTGCTGGGTTTTCAGTGATTTCTGCCGATTGCCTAAACTCAGTCATGGACTTCATTCCGACGCCATGCAAGGCTGTGTGGATAAGCCGCCGTTAAACCGCCTGGTACAACGTGCTGATGAGCAGAGATACATTTTGCATCACCGACTCATTATTTTGCTGTCAAAATGTTCCATTTCCTTTCCTCCTTCCTCGATTATAGTTCTCTGTGAGTGGTGACTGCACAGTTAATCACCGGCTCATCACCGGGCTGTCACAAATCCTGGCCTCTGTACTTCGTGGTGCATTTTGCCAAGTTCCTTCAGTGCCACATTTGGCTTATTTATCAGACTGCAGTGATTTATGAACATTTGCAGACTTTGCTCAGATACCTGCCCCCAAGATGGGGAGAAGAGAAGCAAACAGAAGCCAGAGCTGGAAAAGAGGCAGCAGTTCTTACATCCTGCAAGGTGCGTGTGAACCCGGCAAGGGGCAACCCAGGTCCGGGTCAGAGTGTATCTTACCTCTCAGCTGAAGGACCAGGTGGAAAGTGAGTATTTGTGGAAAGAAGAAAAGCCACCAGGCAGATGATAAGTCCACGTCCAAAGAAGAACTGTTTCTTGAAGACCTGCTGTGTGGGTTTGCCAATGCGTCCGCGGTCTTCCCCATCCTCAGGCTGGTTTTACCTAAAAAATAAGACCGGCTGATGTCTGCAAGGTTTTGTTTCTTTCTAAACATTTTTCAAATTTGTATTTTTCCCCCGTTAACAATCCAGGTATTAGTAATATTAACACGTCTCATATGCTGTATAGTACACCATCAGGCCAGGTGCGGTGGCTCATACCTGTAATCCCAGCCCTTTGGGAGGCCAAGGCAGGTGGATCACTAGATCAGGAGTTCGAGACCAGCCTGGCCAACATAGCAAAATCCTGTCTCTACTGAAAGTACAAAATATTAGCCAGGTGTGGTGGTGGGCACCTGTAATCCCTGCTACTCGGGAGGCTGAGGCAGGAGAATGGCGTGAACCCAGGAGGCAGAGGTTGCAGTGAGTCGAGATTGTGCCATTGCACTCCAGCCTAGGAACTGTGTGAGGCTTCATCGCAAAAAACAAACAAACAAAAAAATCCCATAACATGTGATTTATAAATACGTGTTGGCCAAATTGGCCCCATTATTTAGACATGGAAACTACATTGTGGAACACTTCCACCACGGGGCACTTTGATGTAAATATTCAGTGCTTTGGGTCTTCAGTCTGGTAATGTTAGGAGCAGAATGTCTTATGTCTTCATTTACTTTGGCAGTAATAGGGATGAAATGTCCTTTCCATGCTTCCTTTATGTCCCAAGCCCTATCTAAGCATTAAATGAGGTTAATATATATTAATCTAATATACGGTAGGCATGTTGATGTGTAATTAATGTGAGTCATGAATAAAAAATATTTTGTCCCCTTCAGACATAGATTAATTTTAATTGATTCCTCCAGTGAGGAAGCAGCCTTTTCCTTCTCCAGAGAAGTGATAGAAAGGAATTCTGAGATCCCTGACGGAGTGTAGGTGGGTGTATCCATCAGGGTTCTCCAGGGACAAAGAACAAAGAGGATGTACATAGATATATATGAGACACTTACTATGGAAATTTGCTCACATGACTGTGAAGGTCGTGAAGCCCCACGATGTACTGTCTGTAAACTGGAGAACCAAGGAGCTGGTGGTGTAATTCAGGTGACTCTGAAGGCCTAAGAAACCGGGGAACTGATAGTGTAATCCTCAGCTGAAGCGGGGAAAGTCACTGGTGTTAGTCCTGGAGTTCAAAGGCCTGAGAATCATGAGCTGTGATGACTGAGGGCAAGGAAAGATGAATGTCCAAGCTCAAGGAGAATGAGAGAGCTTTCTCCCTTCCTCCACCTTTTTATTCTGTTTGGGCCCTCAATGGATTGAATGGTGCCCACCTACATTGGTGAGGGCAAATCTTCTTTACTCAATCCATTGATTCAAATGCCAACCTCTTCTGGGAACACCCTCACAGACATACCCAGGAATAACATTTTACCAGCTATCTGGGCATCCCTTAGCCCACTCAAGTTGACACATAAAATTAATCGTGGTTGTGGGATGTGTTTCGGCATGACGGTAGGCTGGGGTGCTCCCCATAGCACTTCCTTTAAGATCCACCAGAGGTGGTATTTGAAATGGAATCACTTTATCAGATGCTCCCTGGGTTATTCCAGAGAAACGTGAAGGTGCTGGGGGAAACACACCATCACTTGTCACTAGCCTCGGCCATGGCTTCTCATCCTAGGCAAGAAAGAGCAAAGCTTGTTCAAGAGATTTAGCACAGATTCTGAGGGAATCAGAGGTCACGATGGCTAAGAAGGGTGTCATGTCTTTAGAAAAAGGAAGTGCATTTCCTTGCACTTATGAACCCACAGAGAGAAGGTTTAAATTTTTGTTTGCCCAAATGAGGCTTTTAGACTTGTCTAGTATGTAGCAGTCCTCTGTCGCATGACTCCATCCACAGCTGCCGACAGCACTCCTAGTCTTTCATGACTCTTAACCTGAAGGAGGAGTGGCAGGTGTTTCACTCACAACAGTTCATGTTCTTAGAACTGTAGTTGATAATGGCTCAAGTATCATGGGTTGAGAGTTGACCAAGAAGACCCTTTCCTGGGAGACTGTCTTCTCTCCCCCAAGCTGTCCTCATATCCAGGAACTTAGCAGAAGATGCTGCAGAGCTACGGTAGTGGGTAAGCCCTCGGGCTTTTTGCTGCCACCAGTTGCTTTTAAAGATCCTTTATTTTTCTTGTTCTCTTAATGTCCTAAGCCAACCTACACACTCTGATGTGGCATGGTAAACCTGTGACTTCTATGCCTCCGTGCAAAATCTTCACCTCTAGGGCTGAGGCTTGGGTATGTGCCTTCTGAGAGTTCCATTATGTTCAAGGTCACCATCAAATATACCTTGGAATCAACTGAACCAGGCATCCTTGACTTTCTCCAGAGATCAGAGCACTGGTTCTCTAAGGGAGAAGGCAATTCCAGATATTCTACAAAGGCTTTAAAAAAATGGAATCTAGATGAGCTCTACTACATGTGCTCCTCCAACTAAACTTTACCATGTTAATCAACTCTCAGATAAAATGATACACAAAATAAATACATAGACAAAATTAAGTTTGAATGTATTTTCAAGATCAAAATGAGTGGCCCAAATTAATCATTAGCCTCCTATTTCCCAGTAGAATATAATATGAGTATCAGAAACAGAGTTGTTTAGTCCAGAGCATGTACCAGAATCCAAAGGCAATTTTTAAAATTTTATGTCCATGGTCCTTTCCACTTTATTATGATTGTCCCTGAAATTAGACTCATTCTTAGAAACATTATTGTTTATGGTGACCAGGATGAATGTCAACCTGCCCCTCAGCTTGTCCAAGCTTGAGACAGTCTTCTTCCTGACTCATGGTCCTGACTTCCCTTTCTTACAGCATTTTCTTTAGAAAACTAGTAATTATAAATTATTTCTCTATCCTTTTGAGATGTAAACCATTTTAAAAGCCTCCTGCTAGTTTTACAACCCAGGAGCTTTGTTCTCAAGGGCCTGGGAGCCATTTCTTTGACTGTAATCCTCAAAGAAGTCAGCACCCCTATCTCCCAGTCCCTGTAGGAGGGGAGAAGCCTAACTTTGGTGGGCACCTTGCTCCCAATTGTGAAATTACTTCCTGCTCTGAAGATACAAGAAAGTTTACTTTTCCTCTGGATAAAGCCAATTAACAAGCACAGATGGCCTGTCATCTTCTCCCGCTTCCCAGCTCTTAAAAACTCTCCTGCCCTTTGCTTCAGCAGAGTTGAGTTCAGACACAATTCTGGTCTTTCTCCCCAATTGCAATAGCCTTGACTAAAGCCTTCCTTGTCTGTTTAGGTTTGTCTAGTGCAATTTTTGCTTTGACAGTGGTGAAGTGAAAAGAAAAATCTAAATGGTAGTTAATATCTAAAGATTTAGAAAAAAAAAAGATATCAGAAAGGAGACGAAGCGAGGAGAAAAGTGGAGGCCTGGATAACAATGCCCATAGTTCTTCCCAGTATTCACACTCGACTGGAATATTGTAAGGTTTGTGTTTAAGGTTTTGCAAGATCCTGGTACTCTATATTTTCCAAGACAAATATTCAAGGTGGCCTTGGGATTTGGTGGCTTTTGAGCACAGTGCCTAATACTTTTCTCAGGGTAGCTTCTTATAAAGTGCAATGTTATGTCAGTTTCTGAGTCACTTTAAATATTTTAACAAATGTCACAATTCATTGTATCTGTGTCTTGCAGCTGCCTAAACCAAGATATACATTCTAAGGCTAAGAAACTACATCATAAATACAATTCTAAGTAAGAGTGAAAGCAAGATAGCTAGAAATGTAGGGAATCCTGCTAGAGCCAGAGAAAGGAGAGTCTGAGATAACCGTGTGTATTTACCATGGCCATGTTTATGCTGGGCTTGGAAATGTTAAGATATTCATGTCATTAGTAGCCCACAAGAGTGGATATACATTCCTTGGGGCCCATCTATGGTGAGTTAGGCCTCTCTAAGTCTTGTCAGGGGCCCGCAAGAGGCTTCTACTTGCTGAGTTAGAAAGGGCTATGGCTTTGATTATAAAGGGCTCTCCTTTTTACCAGCTTGTATGGGCCACAGGTCCTAGACCGTGGCTTCAAGCTCAACTGGTCCATTGACCTATTATTTATTCCACACACACTCACACACTTTAGCTTACTTCCCCGATTTTTATTTACCGTTGCTTGTCTCCCATTCTAGCAAGTCACTCAAGCACAAAACTTGGGAGTCATCCAACACCTCTAGTTGGTCAGTGAAAAAGTCCTATATTTGCAACAATGTGGATGGAACTGGAGGACATTATGTTAAGTGAAATAAACTAGGCACAGAAGGACACATTTCTCATGTTCTCACTCATAGGTGGAAGCTAAAAATTAAACAACTTCAACTCAAAGAAATGGTAGAATTATGGTTACCAGGTTCTGGCAAGGGTGATGGAGAGCAAGGATTACAGAGGGAATGGTCAATTAGTACAAAAACATAGTTAAATAGAACAAATAAGATTTAGTGTTTGGTAGCACAAAAGGGTGGCTATAGTTAACACTAATTTATTATGGATTTAAAAATAACTGGAAGAGTAGAATTGGAATGTTCCTCAAGCAAAGAAATGATAAACGCTTGTGGTGACGAATACCCCCATTACCCTGATTTGATCCTTACTCACTGTATGACTGTATCAAAACACCGTATGTACCCATATGTATACCATATGTACTTAGTGACTTAAATATATTCAACTATTATGTGCTTATAATAATTACTTTTTAAAAGTTGTGTAGATTTCAGCTATGATTTTTTTCTAAACCATCACTTCTTCTCTATCATTACTACTACATGGTCTACTTCAGATCCTTGTCATCTCTGGCCAAAACTACTGTAATTGCCTCCCATTAGGTCACTTATCTTTATTATTTAGCAGAATGTTTTTCCTCACCTGGCCAGGAGAATAATTTTTCAAATGCAAGGCCAACCAAGTCACTCCCCAACTATACCATCCAGTGAATTCCCATTGAGCACACAGTAACATCCAAGCATCTTAACCAGGCACAAGTGACTCTTTATAACTTGTGCCCTCTCTCATCCCTGTAGTGCTATCCATATCTCAGTCTTAACAATATTGGTCAATATGAGATAAACCCTAACAATATAGACCGTTTGTCTGTTCCTGGACACATCATGCTGTTTCAGGTTACCAGACCATCACTCATGCCTTGTCATCATTCCCAGCCTCACACACTGCTACTCTACAATTGTGAATTGCTTATAGTTCCTGGTAATCTTAAGTCTCTGTTTGGGAAGTGACTCCTGGACTGGGGACAAGTGATCTACTTGGATGGACCATTTCCTCTTCTCCATCCCCAGATCCAGGCTTGCCCAGGGTTTGGGCCACTCTTCAGCAATACAGCAAGGAGTAAGCTTCTGTCTGCTATCATCCCACCTCTCTGTTTGTTCCCTTTCCTACTTCCCTTGCAACCTGTACCTGTGGTGCTGAGGTCTTCATGCTACAAATCTAAGCCAGCCTCTTCTGGACAAGGACCCTTGTTTTTTTCACCTATAACTTCCTCCTCTTACTTTTCCCTTAATAAAACTCCTATGCTTTTTTTCTGGACAGTAGCAGGAAAGAAAACCATTGACTCCATTCTTTGTGCTTTGATACTAACAATGAATACACTCCATGTGTTAAACACCTCAGAGGTTTATATATATTTTTAAGGAGAGAATAATTATTTAAAAATTGCTCGAAAGAGAGAGTACAAAAGTATTATCCAGGAACCCAGAAGAGTACTTTTTAAGTAATATGCTAGTTAAATATATGTGCATAAAAAATTACTCCAGCACTTAGTGATTTAAAACAACCCTTATTATCCTATTATTTTTATGGGTCAGGAATTTGGGAGCAAATTGTTGGAGTGGTTTTGACTCAGGGTCTCTCATGACATCGTAATCAGGATGCTGGCTGCAGTCATCTAAAGGCCTGCCTGGGCTGGAAGAGCTCCCTCTGAGTCGGCTCACTCATGTGGTTGTGAGTGGAGTCCTGTTTCTTGCAGCCTTCCCTTCCTTGTCACCTGGATCTCTACCTTGAGCTGCCTCAGTGTTTTCATCATGTGACTGTAGCTACCCCCAGAATGAGTGGCCCAAAGAGCAAGAAGAATCTGCAATGCCTTTTCTGACAATGTCACACATTGTCACTTCTGCTATGTTCCATCGCCAGAAGACAGTCACCAAGTCCAGGCTTCATTCAAATGGAAGAGAGTAAGACTCCAGCTTTGGAAATGGGGATTGTCAAGGAATTTCTGGATATATTTTAAAATGATGAAATTATCTATACAACAAACCCCCATGACATGAGTTTACCTACATAACAAACCTACACATGTACCCCTGAACCTAAAATAAAAGTTTAAAAATGAAAGAAAAGTGATCTTATTCTTCCTTTGCATAAGACAAAAGTAGCAGTCTATAGGCAAAGGATGCTTCAGGACTTCTTCCTATCAAGCCCTTTCCTCCTGCTCATAGTGTGACACAGAAATTAAAGTTCTCAGAAGCATGATCCCCAAGAGAATCCATGATTGTTTACTTTTGTGTACTTTTACTCACCCTTTGGAAGGAACAAACTATTTCTCCTACACAATCTTCACTTATGCATGAATATGTAAATTGTCAGCGGTGGTTTCTGATTGTGCTTGTTGTCTAACCAGGAGTACATGACTGAAATTTTGCTCTAAATAGTGTAATTCTACTTGCATTTAATCATTGACAGTTGTGAAGGTTAATACCGAGTGTCTACTTGATTGGAAGGAAAGATGCAAAGTATTGATCCTGGGTGTGTCTGTGAGGGTGTTGCCAAAGGAGATTAACATTTGAGTCAGTGGGCTGAGGAAGGCAGACCCACCCTTAATCTGGTGAGCACAATCTAATCAGCTGCCAGTGCAGCTAGAATATAAAACAGACAGAAAAACGTGAAAAGATTAGACTGGACTAGCTTCCCAGCCTACATCTTTCTCCTGTGCTGGATGCATCCTGTCCTCAAACATCAGACTTCAAGTTCTTCAGTTTTGGGACTTGGACTGGCTCTCCTTTCTGCTCAGCTTGCAGACGGCCTATTGTGGGACCTTATGATCATGTGAGTTAATACTTAATAAACTCCTCTTTATATATATCTATCCTATTAGTTCTGTCCCTCTAGAGAACCCTGACTAATACAACAGTTTTTACTCTATGAAAACATTTAGTGCTTATTAGCAGAGAACAAGGTTCATAAATGCTAGTATACAAAAGAATTTTATGGAGCACTTGTTAGAATGGAGATGCCTGGGACCTAACCCTAGTTATTTTCAATTAATTGAAGTAGAGTAGGCCCAATAATCCGAATATTAATAAGCAGCAGGTAATTCTGATACTAGTGATCACAGATTGCACTTTGAGAAACACTGTTTGTAGTGGGTGCTATTGGTGCCCCACCCCGATTTCTTTAGCAAGGCAGTGCTCCCATACAAAATTGCTGGCAATATCAACCATCACAGCCTCCTAGGTTTCCCTTTATGCAGAGAATTCTCCTGGATAAACAAGGTTTACCTGGCCCAGGAGGCTGCATCCCCCATACCTAGCATCATGAGGTCAATGACTGCGACTTAATCAGAGATGAAAAGCTGGACTCCTAGACTGTGAAGGAAATTAAGTCTGGTCTAACTTGTATATCAGGGCTCTGTGGTTGACCAAGCTGAAGCGAGTTTCCAGCTAAGACCACATATGACTACTTAGCTACCTTACCCAATCCTATTGCACTTTTCTTACTCCCCTTTTCCCAAGGGCTTCCTCAGTGAATCACATGAAAAAAATCCTTGTCTCCAGCCCTGTTTCTAGGAAACTCTGTAGATTAACTACACTGGGCCTCTATCTTGAGATTCAATAGGTTACTACTGGAACAAAACAAGAAGACAATGATTATATGTATTGTAGGAGGCGCAGTTGGGGTTTATAAGAACAGATTCAGTATTTCCACATTAGAGTCCACAACATAAAAGATGTAGAACTCCATGTGAAAACACTTCAAAATTTACAAACTCTCAGAATTATCAAATATTGGATCTCCATAATTTCAGGGTAATTGAAAGTGGCACAAACATGTTTTTATTTAATGTGCTGGTGCCATTGCCTTTTCTGGATAGTATCCTATGATCTGCCCTTCCTCTTAATAAGACATTTTGTAAAAACTGATGAAAATCCAAGAGATTGGCCTGTAGGTCTCCATTTATAATTATAGTGACTTTTGCCTTAAAGTCTTTTGTTATTTTCCCCTTATTTCTTTAGGATACATTAGTCATTGCCTCAGTCTAGCTTAGGGTTAAATAGATTTCTATTTTTCTTCCTTGATACAGTTAACCTAACTTGAATTTTCAGAATCGATCAAAATACTACATCACCCCTGATGCTAACTCTCTAACAGGATTTGAATAATGTGCTGCTATATACCATCTGGAAATTGATTGAATCTCAAATACCGGGATGTTGAATTCAAGAAGGTACTTTTATCCTTTTGCCTCTTCTGAGACGTTAGGTAATATTCTATAAAATAAAAGCCATTCCTATTTTTTAAAAAAACCAGAAGGAAGAAGAAAAATAGTTCATTTTATGAGTTATGTAAATAAATATTTTTTATTATTATTATACTCTAAGTTCTAGGACAATGTGCAGGTTTGTTACATATGTACACATGAGCCATGTTGGTGTGCTGCACCCATTAACTCATCATATAAATCTTCTATAAATATAGGATTTTCAAACTCAAACTAAATGGCAAGTATTGAGCTATATCTAAAATTATCTGATTTAATCCTCATTGATTAGGGCTTTAAAAGGCAATTTATCATAATATGAAATGAGGCAGTATACATTTGCTGATTCTAAAAGCAATGAACACTTACGATGGATAATTCTTCACATACATAAAGCACATACGAGAAAATTAAAAAGTAAATATAACCAACAATTATTTCTCCTGAAAGTAACCACCCTTAATATGTGGTTTCGGGGGGCGGAGCAAGATGGCCGAATAGGAACAGCTCCAGTCTCCAACTCCCAGCACGAGTGACACAGAAGACCAGTGATTTCTGCATTTTCAACTGAGGTACTGGGGTCATCTCACAGGGGAGTGCTGGACAATCGGTGCTGGTCAGCTGCTGCAGCCGGACCAGCGAGAGCTGAAGCAGGGCGAGGCATCGCCTCACCTGGGAAGTGCAAGGGGGAAGGGAATCCCTTTTCCTAGCCAGGGAAACTGAGACACACAACACCTGGAAAATCGGGTAACTCCCACCCCAATACTGCGCTTTAAGCAAACTGGCACACCAGGAGAATATAACCCACACCTGGCCGGGAGGGTCCCATGCCCACGGAGCCTCCCTCATTGCTAACACAGCAGTCTGCGGCGATCTAACCGCAAGGCAGC
>NW_016821745.1:4105739-4137487 GCF_001698545.2 Rhinopithecus bieti | reverse complement strand
TGGGGAGTTATACATGATATAAATGATGAATTGATGGGTGCTGACGAGTTGATGGGTGCAGCACACCAACATGGCACAAGTATACATATGTAACAAACCTGCACGTTATGCACATGTACCCTAGAACTTGAAGTATAATAAAAAAAAAAATGTGGTTTCTTTTCTTATAATCATTTTTTCTATGAAGCATTTTAAAACATAATTATAATTTAAAAGTGCCTATAGTTTTACATTAATTCTTTACATATTATCGTATAATCATTTTTAAAGGTGTTGTTTCCTTTCCTCCCACATTTATACTTCTAAGAATTTTTTCTAATTCAAAAATCATATATTGGGTGACATCACAGAAAATGGCAGAGTAGGACACTTGAAGAATTGGCCCCTCAGTGATACGATGATAAGCTGACAACGACTGATGGAATTTACTTTCTCCAAATTCTGGAATCTAATCCAGAGCCTACAGCAACCAGGGGACTCCTAATGAAGAGACGAGGAGCTGAGTTTGGGCAAGAGAGATTTGCAGTGTTTTGGCTCACCTGCCTGCTACCACGCTTCCCCCCATTCCTCAGAGTGGAGGCAACAGCTGTGGGGATGGAGGCTGGCATTCCTGGTGTGGCTTGTTGGTGCCAGGGGGCTAATACAGCCATGTTCTTAAAATACTCTGGTTGTGTGTTTTGACCATATAGCAGTGCCCTGCAGAATTGATACAGCGACTAACCTTTGTTTTGCTCTCCCTAACTCAGGCAAGAACAGCTTTCCAGGCAGTGCTGCCTTGGTCCAAAGATTTAAAGACATACATTGCTCATTCCTGCCTGGGTCAAGGGATGACAGATGAGGCCAAAATCACAGGGAAGAGAAGGCTGAAGGGAAATTTTCTTCGGAGAATAAGGGCTCAGAAGGGCCACCAGCTTTGCCAGGGAAGACAGAGGGCAAAGCTTGTGCTCAGAACCAGACGCATGCTCAGGAAAGACTTGAGATAACCCTAGACTTGCATTCTGGCAGATCTGTGGGCTCCAGGCAGGCAGGTGGTGAAGGATAAAGCAGAGCTGTAAGTGGCCTGGCTTCACATTAAGGAAGAATCTTAAGTCAGAGCCAAGATACATAGTCTTGTAGAGTAGTATATTTTTCCTTTTTGTTTTTTGGCTAAAGATGTTTAAGGAAATATTTGTCAGATCATTGACTGTTCACTGAAATACTGGAACAAAGACTTCAGTGACTACATATGACAAGGAATACAAGGTTTGCAAAAATAGTTTGAAAAAACCCCTAACTAAGTGGACAGTTGCAGCCCTTGACAGTTAAGTACAGCAAACCCTGGGGAAGATGGGGGATATCTGACTTCTACAGTTACCAGAATATAACATTCAAAATGCTCAGTTTTCAACAAAGTTACAAGACATATAAATCAACAGGAAAGTATGGCACACTCAGCTTATACTAGAAGTCCTAGTCAGAGCAATTAGGTGAGAAAACATTAAAACTTATTCAAATGAGAGAGAGACAAGTAAAATTATCTCTAGTCACAGATTGCATAGTTCGTACATATAGAAAATCTCAAGGAATCCAGGAAAGAAGCTACCAGTGCTAATAAACTCAGCAAAGTTGTGAGATATAAGATCAGTACACAAAACTCAGTTATGTTTCTGTATACTGGCAATGAACAATCTGAAAAGAAATTAAGAAGACAATTCTCCTTACAATGGTATTCAAAAAACAAAATACCTACAAGTAAATTTAAACAATGAGATGAAAAAGTTGTACACTGAAAACCACAAAACATTACTGAGGAAATTAAAGACCCAAATACATCAAAAACTATTCTGTGTTCATGGATTATAACACTTAATATTCTTAAGATGGAAAACTAATGACAGTGATCTACAGATTCAATGTAATCCCTTTCAAAATATTAATCTTTGCAGAAATGAAATAGTTGATCCTTCTATTCATATTTTTAAATCACTACTCATTGTTTAAATCACAAGGGGCCCGAAACAGCCAAAACAGTATTGAAAAGGAAGAAACATAGACTTTTGGTTAGACTGGAAAAATAAATTTTAATGACGTATGACACTACATGGCATCCATAATTGATGATAATATATTGCATTTCTTAAAATTGCTAAAAAGGATAGATTTTTTATATTCTCATCACAAAAAAATAAGTTGGTGGGGTGATGGATATGTTAATTACCTTGTTGAATCTTTCTGCAATGTATAAATATATTAAAACATCACATTGTATTCCACTAATACACACAATTATTAGTTGTTGATTAAAACAAATAAAGAAAAGGAGAACAAAGTTGAAGGACTGCAGTGATCAAAACAGAGTGATACTGGCATAAATATAGACATGTAAATCAATGGCATACAATCAAGAGTCCAGATATACACCCATGTATCTATGGCCAACCGATTTTCAACAAGGGCACCAACATCATTCAGTAGAAGAAATAACAGTTTTTTCAACAAATACTGCTGTGATAGCTGGATATTCACTTGTACCGAAAGCATTAGCAACAAAAGAAACATAGACAAATTGGATTTCATCAAAATTAAAAACACATGGGCATCAAAAAATATTATCAAGAAAGTGGAGAAACAACCTACAGAATGGGAGAAAATTCTGTAATTTCTCCCATTACAAGGTTTCACATCTATATATCTGACAAAGATCTAGTATCTAGAATATACATAAAGTACACTTACAACACAATAACAAACAAAAACCAATAAAAAGTGGGCAAAGGACTTAATGAGACATTGCTCTAAAGAAAATTTACGAATGGCCTGTAGGCACATGACAAGATGGTCAACATGATTAGTCATTAGGGAAATGCAAATCAAAAGCAGGAGTTATGATTTTACACCCACTTGGATGGACATGATTTTTTAAATGTAAGGTAAAAGCTGATAAGAATGTAGAGAAATTGGAAACCTTGGAAATTGCTGGTAAGAATGTAAAATGATTCAGTAGATGTGGAAAACAGTTTGCCTGTTCCTCATAAAGTTAAATATAGCATAACCATATAACACAGCAATTTCACTCTAGATATATACCCCAAAGAATTAAAAACAGATACTCAAACAAATACATTTGCATGCCTTTTCATAGCAGCAAAGAGCCAAAGGTGCAAACATCTGAAAGGTCCATCAATGGATGAAGATCAAGGGATAAACAAATATATAATATATATATGTGTGTATATATAAGAATATTATTTATCTGTATAAAGGGACACAGAGTTTCCTTTGGGGGTGATGAAAGTGTTTGGTACTCTACAAAGGTGGTAGTTGCACAATATTGTGAATGTACGAAATGTCACTGATTTTTTTTTGCTTTGAAATGGTTAGTATTGTGTTATGTGAGTTTCACTTAAAAGAGGAAAGCGGCCAAGCGCGGTGGCTCACACCTGTAATCCCAGCACTTTGAGAGGCTGAGGTGGGTGGATCACCTGTGATCAGGAGTTCGAGCCCAGCCTGACCAACATGGTGAAATCCTGTCTCTACTAAAAATACAAAAATTAGCCAGGTGTGGTGGCAGGCACCCGTAATCTCAGCTACTCAGGAGGCTGAGGCTTGAGAATTGCTTGAACCTGGGAGGCAGATGTTGCAGTGAACCGAGATTGTGCCACTGCACTCCAGTTTGGGCACTTGGGCGATAGAACAAGGCTCAGTCTCAAAAAAAAAAAGAGGAAAGCAAAAAATGTATTTTTTCACATATATTGGTGGTTTGTTCCTTTTATATTGCTGAGTAGTACTCTGCTGTACAGATGTGTGGATGTTTGTAATTATAGTATTGGAGAACAAATCAATGGACACAAGATGTTAGATAGAGTTGGGAGAAAGACATGATTATAATGAGGTATCATGGAGGGTTTTTTTGTGATAATAGTTTTTGTAGTTCTCGTTAGTTGTGATAGTTACATAAATACGCATTATACATGTGATAAAATATCACAGAACTAGTTACCAACAAATGAATGCACACGGAAACTAGTTATTTAGCTAATACTTAGTACTTACTAGTTCCAGTTTCTTGATTTTGACAGTTCTGACTGGTCATCTGTCGTTCCATGTCCAAATGTCCATCTCTACCCAGATGCAGCAGCACTCCATGAGTTGTTCTATGAAATACATCCATTTTTCTGTTATAGTTGTTAAGGCTTTAATCTAGAACCTCGGGGACAGATGTAATTCTCCTATTGGTGTTTGCATAAACTCTACACAAAATCTTTTCCCACCATGGACACCTCCTGATATAGAGTCTTATGGCTTCTGGTAAGGAGGCTCATATCATACCCCAGGGCTGCTGATGCCCTAGCCTTAGTGTCATCTGGGGTATTGGTCAGAACAGAGTTCTCAAGTGTGGAAAACGCTGTTTTCAGGACCTGCAGCATGGTGCTGCCATCTTAATGGTGAGAATTGTGACCTGTATTCACTTATCCTCAATTCAGAGAAAGTGCCACAGTATGTCAAAGACTCCTAAACATTTCAGCGATATGGTCAGCCCTTTAATCTGTGTTATCGTTGAACTTCAGAACTGCCCATGTTCTACCAATGTGCTTGCTACTTCTGTCCCAGTTGACATGGGGACACATGTGATGTTCTGTGTAATATCCAGATATTCCAGCTCTCTTTTAGCGAGTGAGTTAATAGGGATCTAGAGATGGGCTGCAAATTTACACTGCTGTGTGTTCCAAGTAATTGAGAATTATTTCTCATTTTCCTTTTTCAATAGAAATGGAACAGAATGCATTTCCTGTATCAGTGATCACCCACTCTGTATCTGAGGCTACGTTAATCTGCTTTAGTAAAGATGCCACAACTGGCGTAGAAGCTGCTGTTGGAGCTACTATTTATACGAGCTGGAAACAGGTCGAGATTGGTGAATTAAATGGATACATGAGGGAGAACATCAGCACTGGGTTTCTTCTGATTTTAAGGGTAGAACTAAATTCTACCCTTCCTCTTGAGAGCCATCTTCACTATGACAGCTCTCATCCCACAGGAAGAGCAACAAAGGGGTTCTGCCAGCTATGACGTGTATCCTAATTGCACACTCAGGGATCAAGCGAACTATCATTGATTGCGTACACGGACCCAGTGAAGATGCTGTGTACCAGTCTGGCCTCAGAACTCCATTTATTGTCTATATCCCTATACACGCCACCATCTATTTGTTGATTGGGAGGGTTGTGATGACACTTTATAAACCTGGGGCTCCCTGTCCAACAGCTCTCAAAACATGTAGGTATTCCCTTTCCTCAGGGTTACCTACAAAATGGCCACAGCCCCCCTTTGGGAAAAGACTGGGTGAGTCATTATTATACACAATGGTTATGGTGATGTGAGATCCTTTTACCCAGGTACCTGACCTTCCCTTCAGTCAATGGGCTGTGGGTATGAAAAGAACTCAGATCTAGAAACTGGGCCATGGATCATGATTTTTTTATTAGAGTGACTTCCCTCATGCTCTGATCATTTATTCTTGATTTCAACATTCATAAACCCTTCTTGGCTATTCACCTATCTTGCCCCTATAGCTTCTGTATTCTATTAACCACATCCACAGCTCTTTTGATATCAGCAACCCTGACTGCCACTCTGACCTTGCTACTCATTAAATAATTGTCTCCACTTTGCTCCTGATGGTTAAGCGTTATCAAATTGTTTCTATTATTTGAATTACAAGGATCGTATCATCTCCATTAATAATAATCCTCCCAAAGCATCTTCTACCCTCAGGTCTGGCTTACAGAGGATGACCACATCTGAGCTTCCAGTGCTGGTGTCCTTCTTATCATTTTATGCCATACCATTTGGCCCTTTGTGGTCATTTACACATTCTAAAATAGCTTCTCTGAGTCTTTGATCTCTTCTTCCACCATCTGATGTGGACGTTCTGGCACTGGCGCTCAGTGGAGGCGATTACCTCTCTAAGGACCTAAGAGCTGTCTTACCAGCATGTAAGCATCCACTCTTTGGCCACCAAGATGCTAAATCACTGGTCATGGCTAAATGCTCCCATTGAAATAAACTCTCACTGTCTAACTCCGTATTCCAGATCCCTTGACCCAGCACCCTCGGGTTCCTGTTTTATAATACTTTCCCAGCACTTTGCAGTCCCTGTTGACTAATCGCTACCGCTCGTTCAGTGGATTGTCCCTTAGAAGACCCAGAACTTTTCCAGCCAGGTTTGGTTTTGCCCTATCCCTCGTTTTTGGTCTAGTGGCCAGGAGGGGAAGTGCCTGTAAGCCCGGGATAGAGGTGGAGGTAACAGGCAGAGCATGGGTCATTTAGCAAGGCAAATCCTTTGCAGCACCTTAAGCAAATCAAGAACACCAGCCTTAACTAGAATAGTTTGGTTCCTTCTACAGACCCAGAGGCTTTAGGGGCAACCATTTCCTGCTGTGTACTTCCAGACTGCCCTATCACCAGTCTGAGTCCTACTCTTCTCAATCACAGCTTTGATCTTGGCGTAGCATTGCTGCTGCGATTAGGAATTCATTCTTCTCTGCTGGGCCTGGTGGCTCAAACCTGTAATCCCAGCACTTTGGGAGGCCGAGGCAGGCAGATCACCTGAGGTCAGGAGTTCGAGACCAGCCGGGCCAACATGGCGAAACCACGTCTCTACTAAAAGTACAAAAAATTTAGCTGGGCATGGTGGTGGGTGCCTGTAATCCCAGCTACTCAGGAGGNGAGGGGAAGTGCCTGTAAGCCCGGGATAGAGGTGGAGGTAACAGGCAGAGCATGGGTCATTTAGCAAGGCAAATCCTTTGCAGCACCTTAAGCAAATCAAGAACACCAGCCTTAACTAGAATAGTTTGGTTCCTTCTACAGACCCAGAGGCTTTAGGGGCAACCATTTCCTGCTGTGTACTTCCAGACTGCCCTATCACCAGTCTGAGTCCTACTCTTCTCAATCACAGCTTTGATCTTGGCGTAGCATTGCTGCTGCGATTAGGAATTCATTCTTCTCTGCTGGGCCTGGTGGCTCAAACCTGTAATCCCAGCACTTTGGGAGGCCGAGGCAGGCAGATCACCTGAGGTCAGGAGTTCGAGACCAGCCGGGCCAACATGGCGAAACCACGTCTCTACTAAAAGTACAAAAAATTTAGCTGGGCATGGTGGTGGGTGCCTGTAATCCCAGCTACTCAGGAGGCTGAGGCAGGAGAATCGCTTGAACCCGGGAGGCGGAGGTTGCAGTGACCCGAGATTGCGCCACTGCACTCCAGCCTGGGTGACAAGAGAGAGACTCCATATCAAAAAAAAAAAAAGATAGAGAGAGACAGAGAATTCATTCTTCTCTAAAGCTCTGCTTATCTGAGAAATAAGTTCTGGGCCTGATACACAGATTTTTTTTTTTTTTAACTTTTATCTTCTGCCTTTTGGCTGCAGAAGACAAGAGCCTTTTTATACACATGCCAAAGAAGTCCTTTGGTTTTCATACTGTGCCTTTAATTGATGATGAATAACCTCAACCTTTTATTGTTTTTCTCTTAGGTGTCAATCATCTAATTTCATGACCCTTATGGTTATAATTTTCTCCATTACCTCTCCAGCAACTGAAAAATGGCACATTACACCAGCCAGTGCGTTTCCTCCTTTGCCATTTCACCCCGTTTCGCCACTGATGGAAGTTTTTGCAATTGCGTTGCTACTGCAAATGAGGGACTCCCTGGTCTCCACCTATCAGCAATGATGAGGTGCTTGTTGGCAGCCCACTGACAGGTGATCCAGCTCCAAAATTCCATTTTAGAATCTGTTTCATCAGACCACTGCTGGCATTAAATGTCACATGATAACTGTATTTGTGAAACAGACCGTAAGATGGCGATGTTTATACAGGAAATCTGGGGGGGTTATACCCTTGAGATAAACACCCATGACGGAGTGATGGATGTAGGGCTGGCACAGGAAGAAGCTGAACTATATTCTTGTTACAAAACAGCCTCAGCAGATCCTCTGGAGAGCTCTGGAGCAGAGATTCCTCTCCAGAATTGCCCAGAAGTAAGGATAGATATCTAATGACAGGTGTCATTGGATGTGGACTGTCCCCAGATCTGTCCCCTTAGAGAGAGGTTCAGCTAAGAGCTGTCAGCAACCACATTTCCAGATCTGGATAAATTACTTCTTCAGTCCTAAAGAGGATGGGTGGAACTTGGGCGTTGTGCTACAGAATACAACGTGGAATTTCAGGGAAAGGGTCATCAAAAAGGTTCAGTGAGTTCTAACCAGGTAGTCTTTATTCTAAGGACTGATTAAGTCCCGATTTGGGGAGCACTCCAGCCTCCAGCTTAATCATTGTGATTCAGACGTAGGAGATCAGACTGCAGAATAACAATGTTAAAGGAAATTATTTAGATGGAAGGAAAGCGATCCTAGATGGGAAGGTGGGTTGCTAAAGAAATGAAGAGCACCAGATACAGCCAATATGCTAGTAAATGTAAAAAAATGTAAAAGCCCTTTTCTTATCTTAAAAAGTCTTTAAATGATAACTGTGTTTAAAGGACAATGATAATAATGTTCTGTGTGATTTATCATGAAGTAAAATGCATAAAAAGATAGCACAAAAGATGAGTGGTAAAAATTTAAAGCATACTGTTATGCGGTATTTACATTAAATGTCAAATGGTATATTAGTATCTGAAGGTAGACTGTGGTAAGTAAAAAGTGCATATTATAAACTGTAGAACAATTGCTAAAAAAGAGGTAGAGTTAATAGGCCTACAGTGGTAATAAAATAGACTTATAAAATATACTTAACCCAAAATTAGACACGAAAAAGATAAATATATGGACAACGAGCAAATAGAAAAGTGGTAGATTTAAATCCAACATTATTTGCATTGCAGGTAGATGGCCTGAACACTCTATTTAAAAGGCAGAGGCAGAGAACTTAGATTCATAAAGCAGCAAAACCAATTATGTATCATCTACAAGGCACAGTATATAAGTATATAGAGATAAAATAGAAGCAAAGATGGGCAAAATACTATGCAAGCAGTAATTATAAGAAGGCTGAAGTGTTGATAATTATATCACACAAAGTAAACCTCAGAACAAGGGACACTATTGTGGGTAAAGAAGGACATGGCCTAATGAGACAGGGGTAAACCCATTAAGAGGATATAGCAATCCTAAAGGTATATGCACATAACAGAGCTTCAAAGTACACAAAGCAAAGGCTGAATGCCCTGAAAACAGAAATAACATATCTACAGTTGTAGTTGGGAATGCTAACACTTGTTTCTTAGCCATTGGAGGAACAAGTAGAAAGGAAATCAGTAAGAATGTAGAACACATGAGCTGCACTACCTTCCAATCTGATTTAGTTGATATTTATGGTACACTCTACCTAACAATGACATAATACATGTAATTCCAAACGTACATGAAGTATTCAAAAGAGACCCTATTCCAGGACATGAAATGTACCTCAATAATCTGTAAATGAATCAAATCATATAAAAATGTATTATCTGAATCAAATGGAGTTAAAATAGAATAACGAGAATATATTAGGCAAATCCATCTATTATTTGGAAATTAAACAAGATACTTCTAAATAGCCTCTGGGGAGAAATGCACAAGATAACATAGAGAATAGTTTGCATTAAATGAAAAATACAACACACAGAAATTACAGGGAAGCAGGTAACGCAATGTGTAGAAGGAAATGTGTAACTTATACATAGAAAAATCTAAAAATAAATGATTGAATATTTCAACTGTGGAAGGCAAAAAATAAAGACAATAAACTTAAGCAAACTGAGTAGAATTAAGAAGATAATGAACGATGCCTGGACAGTTGATGATGGCCACACTTTAGGACCCCTTCCCCAGTTTTCTCTGGAAAATACGGAGAACAACAAGAAAGGAAAAGTAAACAAAACCACACCCTCAGAATAATTTGAAGGTAGAAAATAACCAAATTCAATATAACTAAGGATAAATAAGGGTGGGGCACCAAATTTCAGTATTCAGCCTCTCATGTGCTCCTCTGATCTGCCCCCTGACCCTGCCTCAAGGCTTTTTTTAGAAACAAAGATTACCAATAAAAAAAAGGCAGGGAAGAGGAAAGAAAGGGGATATTCCTGGACCTAAGGTTGATCTAAAATCATTACCAGAAACACTTAATCTATTCTTAATCTAAAATACTAAAAGTGTTTGAATTATCCACAAGGTATTTAAATGCATGCAGGAATTGAGCGGGGCAGTCCTCAAAACACGTAACTTCAGGGAGAGACATGACACTTGGTAATTTGGTGGAGAAAGGGAAGAGAGGAAAGGGAAAAATTTGAAGGTCTTATTAAGACAAAAGAAAAGCAAATATCAGAGGCAACACAACCTTTTTCACCCCCTACATACTCGTGCTAAAATAAAATTTACGAAAGGATCTGAACTTTGCTCTGTTAAAGAAATGGGCATTGTTAAACCACTCCAATCCTTTAACTATGAAAAATCAAAGTTTGGCCGGGCGCGGTGGCTCAAGCCTGTAATCCCAGCACTTTGGGAGGCCGAGACGGGCGAATCACGAGGTCAGGAGATCGAGACCATCCTGGCTAACACGGTGAAACCCCGTCTCTACTAAAATACAAAACTAGCTGGGCGAGGTGGCGGCGCCTGTAGTCCCAGCTACTAGGGAGGCTGAGGCAGGAGAATGGCGTAAACCCGGGAGGCGGAGCTTGCAGTGAGCTGAGATCCGGCCACCGCACTCCAGTCCCGGCGACAGAGCGAGACTCCGCCTCAAAAAAAAAAAAAAAAAAGAAAAAAAAAAATCAAAGTTTAACAGAATAATTCTAAGAAGACGCTGAGATTAAATTCAGCACATATCAATTGAGGAAAATCCCCCACACCCTTGATAAATACTCATGAAACAAAATAAAACTATAAGTAAGTCCTCCAAATGAAATTAAGTGTACTTAGGCAAGTATTTAGGATATGAAAAAGAGCTTTTAATAAGAAATTCAATTCAGTAGCATTTCTAACGACTAACAACAAACTACCGAAAATTGAAATTAAGAAAATGATCTAATTTACAGTAGTGTCAAAAGGAGTAAATTATTCAAAAGTAAATTTAACCAAGGAGGTGAAAGGCTTGTACACTGAAAATTGTAAAACATTAATGAAAGAAATTGAAGACACAAATAAATGAAAAGCTACCCTACGTTCATGGATTGGAAAAATGAATGTTGTGAGAATGTCCATACGATCTGATATGATTTGGATATTTGTCTCCTCCAAATCTCATGTTGAAATGTGATCCTCAGTGTTGGAAGTGAGGTCTATTTGGGAGGTGTTTGGGTCAGGGGGGCTGATCCCTCCTGAATGACTTGGTGATCATGAATTCATGTGAGATCTGATTGTTTAAAAGAGCCTGGCCCCTCCTTCTCTCCCCTCTTGCTCCCTCTCTTGCCATGTGACATGCCTGCTCTCCTTTCACCTTCTGCCATGATTGGAAGTTTCCTGAAGCAGATACTGGCAGTATGCTTCTTACACAGCCTGCAGAATTGTGAGCCAAAATAAATCCTTTATTTGCTACCCAGCCTCAGTTATTCCTTTATATCTATGCAAAATTGACTAACACATTACCCAGAGTCATCTACAGATTCATTGTAATTTCTATCAAAATCCCAATGTCATTTTTCACAGAAATAGAAGAAACAATTCTAAAATTCACATGGAATCACAAAAGATCCTGAAAATCTGAAGCAATTTTGAGCAAAAAGAGCATAGCTGGAGGCATCACACAACCTGACTTCAAAATACACTACAAAGCAATGGTAATTAAAACAGTATGGTGCTGCATAAAAAAACACATAACAACAGACAAATAAGCCAAAAAAATAGAATAGAGAGCCCAGAAATAAATCAACACATGGTCAATTGATTATTGGCAAAGATCCTAAGAATACACAATTGGGAAAAGACAATTTCTTCATAAACGGTGCTAAGAAAACTGAATATTCACATGCCAAAGAATAAAATTGGACCATTATCACACATCACATACAAAAATCAACTCAACATGGAATAAAGACTTAAGTGTAAGACCTGAATCTATAAAGCTACAGGAAGAAAACATAGAGGAAAAGCTCCATGGCACTGGTCTTAGCAACAGTTTTTTGATATGACCCCAAAGGCAAAGGCAACAAAAGCTAAAACAGACAAATGGGATTGCATCCAACTAAAAAGCTTCTGAACAGCAAAGAAAATAAACAGCAGCATGAAAAGACAACCTATAAATTGAAAAAATGTATTTGCAAACCCTACATCTCATAATAAGCTAATATACAAAATATATAAGGAACTCAAACATCTGAATAGCAAGAACACAAACTGATTAAAAATGGACAAGGGACCTGAATAGACATTCCTCAAATGGAAACATGGAAATGACCAAGAGGCATATGAAAAAGATGCTCAACATCACTAATCACCAGGGCGATGCAAATTAAAACCACAATGAATTTCACCTCACAATTGTTAGAATAGCTGTTATCGAAAAGACCAAAAATAGCAAGTGTTAGGATGCGGAGGAAAGAGAACCCTTGCAAACTGTTAGTGGGAATGTAAATTAACACAACTAATATGAAAAACAGTATGGAAGTTCCTCAAAAAACGAAAAATAGAACTACCATATGATCCAGCAATCCCACTTCTGGGTATATATCCAAAGGAATTGAAATCGGCGTGTCAAAGAGACACCTGCACTCTTACGTTCATTGCAACACCATTCACAACAGCCAAAATCTAAGTGTCCATCAATGGATAAAGGGATAACAATGTGGTATGTCTATAGTACAACATATAATAGTACAATGAAGTACTATTCAGCCTTAAAAAAGAAGGAAATTCTGTAATTTCTGACAAGAATGAGCCTGTATGATGTTATATTAATAAAATAAGCCGGGCACAGAAAGAAAAACACTGGCTGATCTCACATTTACCAAAGTCAAACTCATAGAAGCAGAGAGCAGAATGGTAATTACCAAGGTCTAGGGGTGGTGGTGGTTCAAAAGATGGTGTTCAAAAGATATGAAATTTCAGATAGATAAGAAAAGTTCAAGAGATCTATTATATTACATGGTGACTATAGTTAACAATAACGCAAAGCATATTTTAAAATTACTAAGAGAGTATATCAATTTAAGTGTTTGCACCAGAAAAAAATAAGAATGTGAGATGATGGTTATGTTAGTTAGCTTTATTTAATCATTTCAAATTTATACATCTATCAAAACTCACATTGTACTCTATAAGTGTATATAATTTTTATTTGTCAGTTAAAATAAAATTTTAAAAAATAAATTCAAAAGAAAGAATAGACATGAACAACAGCAAAAAATCCAGGAAGAAACAAATAGTTTATTGAATTTAGAAAAGAAATAAAAGAAAGTGACAAAATGACCTCAAATTTTAGTCATAAATTACATCGTTTAGACTCAAAAGAAAATTTGGTGAGAATCATTGAAGATTAGAAAATAATCAAAATAATCTTTTAATGAGGTAAAAAATAAAATAATCAGAGAAAAAGTAGTAAAAATGGAAGACAGAAAAATAGGATTAACATTTATATTTTGGGGGAAAAGATTAAAATATAGGCTATTTGTAAAACTATAATCCAAAGGAAACGTTCTAGAGAAAAAAGATTACTCAAGAGTGCTATAACTTTAAAAGGACTTATCAGGGCCTGGGAACACTAATTCCCAGATAATCAATTCTGAGACATTATCCTAGTAAAACTTTTAGAATTCAAAAGATGAAGAAAATTTTCAAGGCCTCCAGCAAAAGATCAAATAATTTACAAAGATAAAAGAACTAGACTGCCATCCAATTTTCAAAAGGAAACATACAGAGAAAGATAAAAATGAAGCAACATTTTAAAAAAAGTATCAAGAGTATCAGAAAACAGTTTTCAACATGTAAGAAGTAAGGGAATTTTGTACCCACAAGCTCTTCCTGAAGAATTTATTAGAGAATGAACTTAATGTATCACAGTGACCCAATCTGAAACAATCTGAACAAAAAAGTAATTAATGATAGTAATGGATAATATACTCTATAATCAAATAAATACCTATGATGCCATAGTAACATAAATAAACACGGGGAAAGACCAGCTTTTCCCTATATTACAATTCTAATTAATACACATAGGAGGAATGATGGGACAGAAAATCAACATTAAGCAAACACTACAGTAAAAGTTGTTACAAGCAAGAATGATGAATAGTGGACAAACTATTAGTGGACTAAAATTAGTGGACAAACCTATGAAGACATACTGTATATTTACGTAGAGTTAAAGCATTGTCCCTCAAGATAGTTATTAATTAAAACAGGAAAAAGGATAACTCTACTGTAGAGAAATCTGGAAAAAAAACACATTAACCAAGGAATGAAATTTAACATCATCAGTAATAAGACATATTAATACCTCCTGATATGATGCACTGAGCAACTAAAATTAAGAAAATAATTCCATTTACATTAGCCTAAAAATGAAATGCTTAGAAATGTACTTAATAAAATAAGTGCATGACCTATGCAATGAAAACTGCATAAGATTGTAAAGAAATATTTAAAAATAAATTGTGTGACTGAATTGGAAGTTTCTGTATTATTTAGATAGTAATTATCCATGAAATTGATATATGATTCAATGCAATCCTAATCTAAATTCTATTTGACTATTTTATAAATTTGATAACCTGCTTTTAAAATTTACACCAAATTGCAAAGAATCCTAAATAATTAAAACAACCTTGAAAAGGAGGAGGAAGATTGTAGTTATAATGACTGATTTGAAGACTACTGATTACTGTAATAAAGCTTCAGAACTCAACATAGTGTGGTTGGTGTAAGGACTGATCCATGGAAGAAAATAGAAAGACAGAAAACCAAACCCACATGGCAAGTGAATTTCAAAGAAGCTGTCAAGGCAATTAAATGCATAAAAAAAGAGACTTTTCAACACATAATGCTGGAACAATTGGATATCCAAGTAGAAAAGGATGCCTCTCATCTAGAAAACAAAACTGCAAAATTTAGAGAAGAAAATATTGGTGGAATTCTTTGTGATGTTTCAGCAGGAGTTTTTTTTTTTTTTTTTCATGTGGGGCAAAATGAAAAGCACCAACTTCATAGATAAGAAAGTTGATAAATTGTATTTCATTAAAATTAGATACTTCTGCTTCTTGAAGAACATCTTTAAATATATGAAAGGAACAACTATGAACTGGGAGAAACTATCACGATACATAAATACAGAAAACTCTTAAAACTCAAACAACTCTATTCAAAATGGTTAAAAGATGTATACTAACACTTTGCAAAGGAATGCATATCCATATATAGACAATAAGCACATCAGGAAATGCTCTACATTGTTAGATATCAGAAAAATCAAAATTAAAACTACTAAAATGGTCAGAATTTAAAAGACTAACAGTACCAAATAATGGCAAAGATGTTAACCAAACGAAACAAAGATCCCTAGCAGCCCAGTGGAAATATAAGATGCTGCATCCATCGTGGAAAACATTTTGACAGTTTCCCATAAATTTAAGTATCTATTTACTAACTCTCCCAAAAATCCAGCTCCTGGATACTTAAGAAAAATGAAAACGTGTGCTCACATAATGACGTGTGCTCTATTCACAATAACAGAAAACTAGCAAGAACCAAATATCCACCTACAGGTGAATGGAGAACCAGATTGTACTACATCCATACAATGAAAAATGGAAAATTACCGCTCATCAACAGAAAGAAAGAAGCTGTTGACACACATAACAACACAGATGATCTGCAAAAACATTACACTGAACTCACAGATGATCTGCAAAAACATTACACTGAACTTAAGAGGCTCCACACAAAAGAGTACATGGTGTATCATTCGGTTTCTTTGAAATTCTAAGAGAAGCAAAAGTAACCTATAGTGACAGAAAGCATATCAATTTTTGTCTATTATTAGGGGTTGGGAACATTGACTAAAAGGGACATGAGGGAACTTTTGGGGATAGAAATATTCTTCATTGGAAGTAGCGTTGGTTGCATGGGTGTATACATTTGTCAAAACTCATTGAATTGTGCTCTTAAAATGAATGCTTTTTATTGGTGTGTAAATATACCTTGATAAAACTGATTTTAAAACAATCACACCTTAGAGGCAGCCTCAAAGCACAGAACTGACTCTCATTCATATACATATTTTGGCTGCTTGAGAATAATACAGTCTGGAACAATTCTGCCAGTCCAACTGATCTTCCTATTTTACGTCTCCTCAAAACTCAAAAGGGCAATGAAACGACTTTGAAAACTCTCTGTCTTTCTCATGCTAAGAGCACTTTTTAGAGATTCTGTATAGCCAGTGGAGAGCACCTGGGAAGTCCATTTACTGCAGACCTGAGGTCTGGGGCCAGATCTCCAACTGTGAGAGAGGAGATGACGGCTCAGTTGCAGAGGGTCAGAGTAGCTGGAAACCTGACAAGAGGTAACACAGGAGGATGCTAATCTTAAGGTGTGAGATTGGAGGTAGCTACAGCAAAGGCGTGGCACTGAGAATAAGTTTTCTCATTGTTTCTGGGCTGCCTCACAGTGCTGTGTTAAAGCTTCTTTGCTAAGACTTCTAGACACCAGGGTGGAGCCAGGCATTCATTCAGAGGTCAAGTCTTGCCTGCTGTGGGTTCCTCCTCCAGGGAACCAGCAGGGCTGACAGCATTGCTGTAGGGTAGAGCAGGCCCCTGCCAGTGCTTGATAATCAGCTCCTCTTTTGCCTCTAGTCCGGTGGACATTTTCTTCCCTCCCCAAGTCACTGGGGGAGGACAATCAATTCTTCATACTGCCCTGGAAAAGGATCATTACAGTGCAGCCACTCGCCTGCCAGCTATGCTCACTCTGGGAGCTCAGCCTCTGAGGTCGTTTGTTTGCCAACTGCACCTGCTTTTATGATTTTCCCATGTCTTGCCACCCCTTCCTTTAATCTTCACAAAATATGGACCTTAGATTATTGACTAGGCACTTCAGAGTCTGAACTTCCATTTTCAGAAAGTTGCAAATAGCTTTCCTTTCTTATAAAAGTTTAAAAAAATGCAGGTAAGCTTTCTTCAAAGTAATATATTCTTATAGATATTTCTAAAGGACAGAGGAGTGAAAAGAGGACTTAAAATCACCTTTAATTCCCTCCCCTGAAAGTAAAATAATCATCATTTACATTTTGTTAAAGTTCCTTCTGGTAGGGACTTAATTTATTTATGCTCTGGCTTATTGCCAGAAGGATTCAGGATCGCTCACATGCCAGTTCATGGCAGCCAACGCCTGGGCTATTTTCATTTCCATTATGTCATCTGTGCTTAACCCAGTACCTGGGTATACAAAGTACTTAATAAATACCTTCCAAATAGATAGGTGAATAAACATCATTATAAGCCTGTGACATTTCATTCCAGACTTCCTTATCCTTTTCCAGCTTATCCTTCCTCTGGCTGGATGGGACATATCCCAGAGGCAGGCCTTATTTGGAAAGAGAAGAATGGTTCCTTAAGTGATGAATGACTCGCTGGACCAGGACTCCTGAGAAATGATGCCATAGGAGTATTTTATTGTACAAACTACTCCTGAGTACATAGTTGGATAATAAGAGCTAACACTTATTATGAATCTATAATATACTTGTTACAAATTATGTTGCTACTTGTTACAAGCACAAATTACATGTTACAAAGTATGCATATTAACTTATTTCCTACAATCACTCCATGAAATGGTGGCTATGTTATGTCTATTTTATAAATGAGGAAAGTAAGGATCAGAGAGGTTACATAACATTTTTAATGTCACACAGCAGAGACAGATTTGAAGCTAGGCTGTCTGGTGCCAGGGCCTGAACCCTTTTATCCACCACATCATGATGTGTGGTCACCATGCTAGACAACAGTCATGATATTACATAAGTCGTGGTCAGGAAAGTCCATGATGTTACATAAGTCGTGGTCAGGAAAGTCCATGATGTTATATAAGTAGTGGTCAGGAAAGTCCATACTCTTAAGTGAAATGTGTCTGGAAGTGCATTTCCCACTCTCTGCCTTGCCAGACGCAGTAAGACTGAGGGAGTAGCAAACTCTAGGAGGCAAACACGTGAGAAGGCCACCTGAATGCAATGTGGTGGGTGGGGAGTTTGCTGCTCTGTGGGACACCTGAGACACACTCTTCTCCTGACCGACCACAGATGGCCACTGAAGTTTCCTTTTCTCAATTAGTTGAAGTTCTGGGGTACATGTGCAGGATGTGCAGGTACCTTGTTACACAGGAACACATGTGCCTTGGAGGTCTGCTGCACCTATCAATCAATGAAGCCCGGCATGCATTAGTGATTTTTCCTGATGTTCTCCTCCCGCCGTCCGCCCTCCCCGACACACGCCAGTGTGTGATGTTCCCCTCCCTGTGTCCATGAGTTCTCATTGTTCAGCTCCCATGTATAAGTGAGAACATGCAGTGTTTGGTTTTCTGCTCCTGCATTAGTTTGCTGAGGATAATGGCTTTCAACGGCAATGATTCATAGTCACCTAACTTCAGAGAGGAAATCTGATTCTATTGAACTCTCTCCTGACTCCTGGTATGTTGAGAGGTAGTGAGCCTGGGTTTCACCTCCTAATTCGCATGGTACAGGTAGATATTCTCACCAAACTGACGTCATTCATTCAAACACCGACAACTTTAGTTTAACACCAAGGTTGTAGGTGGTGGGCAGAGAACAAGTGAATGCAGATTTCATGGCCTTGGGCCATACCTTCTAAACCAGGAGACACATAGGACACATCAAACTCATAGCAGGGAGCTCCTGCTAGCCTTTCGTAGGTGACTCATCTACTACATTTACTGTGGCAGAATCCCAGAAACTAACCCAGAGCAAAACTGATTTAGTTTATGAAAAAACAGCATAGCCACTGCAGATTTCTAGATTCCATTCTTAGGTCATATCTCCTGCATCGTCAATAACGCAACAACAGGTCGGTATTTATTTGAACGCCCTACAGAATGTGCGGAAGGCCCGGGGATGTCTTTAGCACGTTAAGAAATGACATTAGTAGGCCAGGTGCGGTGGCTCACGCCTGTAATCCCAGCACTTTGGGAGGCCGAGGAGGGCGGATCACGAGGTCAGGAGTTCCAGAGCAGCCTGACCAGCAGGGTGAAACCTTGTCTCTAATAAAAATTACAAAAATGAGCGTGGTGGTGTGTGCCATAGTCCCAGCTACTCAGGAGGCTGAGGCAGGAGAATAGCTTGAACCCGGGAGGCGGAGGTTGCAGTAAGCTGAGATTGCGCCACTACACTCCAGCCTGGGTGACAGAGTGAGACTTTGTCTTAAAAAAAAAAAAAAAGAAAGAAAGAAAGAAATGACATTAGTAATCATGGCCATACATCATTCATATACCACCTATTGAGTCTTTTAGTATGTGCTTGGCACTGCAGTTAATGTTTAGACCCCTTAACAGGGTGATTTGGAAAAGGTTAGTAAGCTGTTAAGCTGCATAGCTGTATATGATTTTAACTGTACTCTTAATCATGGTGGCTTTACAAGAAGGATGTACGGTAGCACAGGCCTGGAGGGAGAACAGCAGTGAACTTCCTCATAGCCCTGCACGTTCACTCTGCTCACCTTATCTGGGAGCTGAATGTTGTTTGTTGTCAGACCATCAGGTGATGCTGTGGGTCTGCGCGCTGCATGACACCTGGGGCGGTGAACTTCATTTTACGCCATCCCATCCCTTGCTTTGTCTCAAGATCCGCCCCTTTATCCTGTTCCCCAGGGGTCTGTGCAGTTATTCTGACAAATGTTGTCAGTCAGAGAAAAAATTGCTGGCATCCCAATGTCATCCGTACCTATTGGTGGGGACTGAGCATTTTGCAGAAACAGGATCCCTAAATCCCAGCAAAGTGCAGTACGTGCTCAACAAATACAAGTTATAGCTCAGAGAAACACAGAGTCCTCCCTGTGTGGGCCACGCGATAGATTAGAGATTGCTTTGACAAAAGCCCGCAATAAAGCAATATAATAAGTAAAAAATAATAACACAGAACCAAAGCTCCATTGTGGGCCAGTAGCTGCTTCGATTGGGCCATGGTTGTGTCTAGAGTCTTGAAAATCCTCCACTGTTCCTTCATGTCTTTCTTTAATATTCTCTCCCATATATATGTGTGTATTTTACAAATGAGCCTATGATTGCTTTGATTCTTACCAGATAGGATGTTATCCCTTAGCCTGGAAACATTTGGGTCATCTGTTTAATACATAGCTAACACGGACTGGTAAATTTCATGCAGAGTGTAGTATAATGCTTTCTCCAATACATGGTTTAGCAGCAATAAAGAAAATGTTACCATTTTCATCATTGTCATCCAGCAACAACTGAGCTCCTTATCGTGATCTTCTCCTGCCATGTGCGGAGATAGCCTGAGAAGATCAACAGCTCTCAAGGAGGCATTGGTGAGTATAAATGATCATTAATTAATCATGTTCCTGCTCTGCTAGGCTCCTGACTGATAATATTGAAACAAAGTTTCTTGCTGAAGAATAAATAGTATGAATGATACCGTGTTATTTAATAATGGAAGACTCCATGGAAGCACAAGACATATACACGGTTGATGAGCGTTCAGAGTTGCTGGTTTCAACCAGGGATCACATTTAAACTTCAGTGAATAATTTATTCTGGAAAACTCTCACAGAGCAGTAAATGACCTCCATATTTTGTAGAGATTTTCTTCTCTTAGAAGTTCGTAAGAACACTCTGTGTGCTCAGTGGTTTAGAAGGGGATGGTTTTTGATTACTTTATGCCCTTTATACCTAGCAGTCCAACAGTTCTCACCCGCAGCCAGCACTGTTGGGATATCATTTTGTTTCCATGGCATTGCCAAGATGAATTGTCTGGGCAGGTGCAGGAGTGGCAGTAAATTAACCATTAAGAGCAAATGGAAGATTCACTTCATCACCTACCAGAGACAATAGATCATCAGCATTTTCTTGATTTAACGTTTGCCTGAGTCTTGTTTCTAATACATTTTTAAAAAAATGAATATTCAGTAACATACTATCCACCTGGCATCATGAAGAAATGACTTATATCATCGACAATAATAAATTTTTTTTTTCTAATTATGAGAACGATCTTATCATTTTGAAAATAAAATGTTCAAAAAAGACCAAATGTGAAAATAAAAATTATCTATCATACTATAATTATAGCAACTGAGACAACAGTCTCAACCATCCTATTGCAAATTGTTTTAGTTTTTTTTTTTCTTTTTCTATTCAGGCTACATGTATGCACACATGTGCATAGGATTTACATACAGACTTAATGTGCATTCTGTTTTATAGCATTGTAATTTAATAAGTCATAATTACTTTTGTATGTCGTTCAATATTTTTCTACCTTAAACATTTTGAAGAATAAATAGAATTTTGCCTTCGGAGCTATTCTAACTTATTAAATCAACAACACGGTGTAAAATATTTATCATTTTTAATTTTAAATTGTTTTAAATTGTACAATAATACACAATTTCTGAGAAGCACCTTGGTACATCTCTATACATAATCTGAATATTTCCGTAATGAAATTCTTGCAAGTGAGATCGCTGTATTGAAGAGAAAGTACGTTTTCAAGTCTTTTAATACATATTGCAAAATTACTTTCCAGAAAGATTGTAGTGATTTACATTCAAAGTAGTCATCCCATTTCCTCAAGTCCTCTCCAAAACTAGCTATATAATTTATTATGTGTTTCTTGGCAAGTTGTAATACATTTTTGTATCGTAATGACATTATAAACTCTATTTTCTTTATTACCATGATATTAATGTTACATCTAATGTATATTCCCTTTACCTTTTTATTGTTTTGGGGGGAAGTCTCTTTCTTTCTTCTTTTTAAATTTAATTAATTTATTTTTATTATACTTTAAATTCTAGGATACATATGCAGAACATGCAGGTTCGTTACATAGGTATACACGTGCCATGGCGGTTTGCTGCACCCATCAATCCATCATCTACATTACGTATTTGTCTGAATGCTCTCCCTCCCCTAACTCCCCACTCCCGACAGGCCCTGGTGTGTGATGTTCCTCTCCCTGTGTCCATGTGTTCTCATTGTTCAGCTCCCACTTATGAGTGAGAATATGCAGTGTCTGGTTTTCTGTTCCTGTGTTAGTTTGCTGAGAATGATGGCTTCCAGTTTCATCTATGTCCCTGCAAAGGACACGAACACATCCTTTTTCATGGCTGCATAGTATTCCATGGTGTATATGTTCTACATTTTCTTTATCCAGTCTCTCATTAATGGACATTTGGGTTGGTTCCAAGTCTTTCTAAAAGATGGTATACATGTATTAGCTACCCATTTTTATGTAACAAATTACCACAAACTTACAGGCTCAAAACAATACAAATTCATTTTACAGTTTCTGTAGGTTAGAACTCTAATGTTCCTTAGCTGGTTCCCCATGTCAGAGTCTCCCACAGGCTGCCACCAAGGTGTCAGCCAGGGCTGGGGTCTCCTTTGACAGTTCGATAAGGAGGGATCATCTTTTACCTTACCTACATGGTTTTGGACAGGATCTACTTCCTTTGGGTCTGCCTTTTACTCACGTTTCCATTGTCACCTCTTGATATTGTCAGTTTTCTTGTCTCTTCTAGTAACTTCCTTTCTCTTTGGGAGAAGGACCTGACTATTTCAACAAAGCTGTTGAAATTTGGCTACACAATAATTACAAGGCATCTTATTAATTATTTAACTTGGGGTGTTTGCTAGATAGGTAATTAAACTTTGTCTTGTTTCGTACTGCTCTTAACATTCCAGAAAGGTACCAATTGTACCTTCTCTGCTATCTCCTCCCTCTTCTACTCTCAGGAGGCAACCAGGCCTCAGTTTCCAACACCTAAACTCTCTTTGTTCCTGGGGAGCAGTGTGTGTGTGTGTGTGTGTGTGTGTGTGTGTGTGTGTGTGTACTCTGTAAAAGAAGTTGCTAGGAGCCCACACAAATAATACCAATGGGACCCTTCCAGGGATAACTTCAGAACATCTATAAAGGGAAGTCTCAGGGGTCAAGGTCAGGTTTCTTGGAAAGGGGAAATAGAGTTTTTCTGAAGCCAGGTTTACCAAGGAAGTGCATTGTTTTTATTTAGAGTGCATATTTATTTGCAGTAGGGGAAAGCTAAAGCCTCCTTTAACCATTGGTATCTCTATTTTACAGGTACCAACTTTTACCATCACAAAGAATAAATGATAACACAGCCCCGATCACACTACTGGGTTGGAGACCTGGAGTTTGAAGCAGATCTTCTGTTAAACACATGACACTCTCCAGTAGAATAGCGGAAAGAGAAGACACATCATCTTTAAATCCTCACTACTTTATTCCAAATATATCCAACGAGGATTTTTATATTCCGGGATTCTCAATGTCTCTGTTGTCACAGAAAGAACTGTAACTTAAGAATCCTGAGTTATCGTTATGATATTAACTGGTTCTGTGATAGAAAAAGCAATTATCTGCCTAATTTCACATTTTTTCCTCTTTTTTAATTAGCAAAAGTCTTGCTTTTCGGTTACTCTTAGTTTTGGTTTGTTTGTTTTGTGGCGTGTGTGTGTGTGTGTGTGTGTGTGTATGTTTAGGGCACCAACTGCATCGAGCTAAAATATAACATTTTTCATTGTAAGTTGAACTGTAAATGGTCACATGACTGCTGTGGCCAGTGAAACACTCTTAGCTGGGAATGTTGAGAAAGCTCTTCAACAAGGACAGGATCCTGGAGGACACCTCTCTGCTCTTCCAACAAGGGACATGGGAGTCTGAGGGCACTCGCTTCTTCAACAAGGGACAGGGAGTCTGAGGGCACCTCTTCTGCTTCTTCAACAAGGGACAGGGAGTCTGAAGGCACCTCTTCTGCACTTCCATCTCCCTGCTCCTTGGCACCTGGCATGTGGATGAAATACTGCAGCTCCTTCCTCGGATTCATGGAGGAAACCAAGAAAATGGGAACATGGGGCTACCGTGCCAGTCCTAGGCTTCCCACCTTGGATTTATTTTCTGTGAAACAAAATATGGTCTCATATGTGGACGCCACTGTTAACTGTTTTTCTTCTTATATGCAGCCAACTCCTAACTAATAAACTGCGTAATTCGTGAATTCACTCCTCTGTCCCTAAGATTTCAGACCTGTAAAATGCATTCCTATGACAGGCTGGAGGAGGAATTGGCCTTATGATTAGGTGATTTAAAGAGTCCTCCTAACCTCATTATTTTCTTGTTCTATTTAGATTCCAATTATCCTACCTATTCCAAAGCCTCAGAATATTGACTCATAAGTCTTTCATTAGCCCCGAAATGTTCAAGTTTTAGTATGAGTCACATCACTAAAATCACGAAAAGAGATCTACTTCTTTAAGGTATTTCTTCACTAGGTGTGTTATCATCTACCTACCCATCTATGTGTCTAGCTGTGTAGATCTGTTTATATTTTGCCTTGCTGAATAAATCTAATTATCAGCCTACTAAAGCCTCGTTAAATTAGATTTTACTAATAAGATTGTGTGGCAATTTGGATAGAGGCTAAATCAAAAATTGAGTCAATTTTTTAATCAGAAAAAAAACTTTCTGAACAAGTCAAAACTATACACAAGACAATTTATGCCTGCTTTGGAGAGGAAATGCTTCTCAATTACTGTAGAAAATCTATTTACATAGAATTAATTAAGGTCTTAATTCAAAATCATTTTCACCAAGCTCATTACATTTTGCTCATTGATAACGTTGTGCCAGCTGTTCTTCACTTAATGTTGGAATAAAGCCGGAAGTACTAAAACCTCACAGCTCTTGAAGTCTTGTGGAATTCACACCATATTACCTAGTTTATCTAAATCAATCAGATTTGCTCTTGGTTAATTTATATCTATTTTAGACATAGAAGCAGTAGAAAGTTTAAATACAATACCTTGTTCTTAAATTATTAATATTTCAGAGTTTTTATTTCCTGCAGGTTACGACACTCCAAGGCCCTGTTAGAAAACGGCTTGGGAGAAAGAAACTAAGAATTTCACTAAAAAATAATAGAAGCACTGGCTCCTTAGGATAAATGATTTTCTTCCTCTTTTCCTATTGCAGCCAGGAGGAAGTAAAAACTGATGGTAATACTGAAATGCCAAAGAGGACTCATGAGCTGTAAAAGTTTCATCTCAGTCATGGGAGTCATTTGTGACACAACAAAGACAGATTTTTTTGTTGTTCATAAGCTGGTTTCCTAGGTATTTCATTTTTATTGTGGCATTTTAAGTGGGATTATAATCTTGATTTCACTCTCAGCCTGGACATTGTTGTCGCATAGAAATGCTACTGATTTTTGTATACTGATTTTGTATCCTACAACTTTACTAAAGTTATTTATCAATTATAGGAGCCTTTGGCAGACTATTTAGGATTTTCTAGGTATAGAATCATACTGTCAGTGAAGAGAGAGAGTTTGACTTCTTTTCCTAGTTGGATGCCCTTTATTTTTTTCTCTTGCCTGATTGCTCCAGCTAGGACTTTCAGTACTATTTTGAGTAGGAGCGATGAGATGAGCATCCTTGTCTTATTCCAGTTCTCAAGGTGAATGGTTTGAATACTTGCCCATTCAATGTGATGTTGATTGTTGGCTTGTCATAGATGGCTCTTATTATTTTGAGGCATGTTCCTTTGATGCCTAGTCTATTGACAGTTTTTATGAAGTCATGGTGGATTTCATCAAAAGCTTTTTCTACATCTATTGAATTTATCATATGGTTTTTGCTTCTCATTCTGCTCATGTGGTGAATCACGTTTATTGATTTGCCTGTGCTGAACTAGCCTTGCATCCCAGGAATAGCTGGACTTGCTTTGTTGAAGAGTTTTGTGTCTATGTTCATGAGGGATACTGGTCTGAAGTTTTTATTTTTATTTTTTTCCATTGTGTGTCTGTCAGATTTTGGTATCAGGCTGATGCCGGCTTCATAGAAGGAGTTAGGGAGGAGCCCTTCTCCTCAGGTTTTCGGAATAGTTTCAGTAGGATTGGTATCAAGTTTTCTTTGTATGTCTGGTAGAATTTGGCTATGAATCCTTCTGGTCCAGTGCTTTAATGGTTGGTAGTCTCTTTATTACTAATTCAATTTCAGAATTTGATATTGGTCTATTCAGGATTTCAATTTCTTCCTCATTCAATCTTGCATGATTTTGCACTTTCAGGAATTTATCTATTTCCTCTTGATTTTTTAATTTGTGTGCCTAGAGTTGTTCATAGTACTCTCTGAGGATGTTTTGTATTTCTATGGGGTTCGTTGTAATAATATCATCTTTGTTGTTTCTGATTGTGATTATTTGGATCTTCTCTTTTTCTTTGTCATTCTAGCTAGAGGTCTATCAATCGTATTTATTTTTTTGAAAAACAAACTGGTTTTCATTGATTTTTTGCAGAATTTTTGCATCTCTAATTAATTAAGTTTTCTAATTTTAGGGTTTTTTTTCTTCTGCTAACTTTGGGATTGGTTTGTTCTTGTTTTTCTCTAGTTCCTTTTGGTGCAAAGGCAGATGGTTAATTTGAGACCTTTTTAACTTCTTGCTGAAGGTGTTGTAGGTTATAAACTTTCCTCTTAACACTGCTTCTGTTGCAACCTGGAGATTTTGGTAAGTTGTGTCCCTGTATTTATTAATTTCAAAATAAATTTACTTTCTGCCTGAATTTCTGTGTTCTCCCAGGAGTTATTCGGGAGGAAGTTGTCTCTTGGCTGTGCATGACTTTGGGCATATCCTCCAAGAGTGGGAAATAAGTTGTTTTCAAATTGTCTAAAAACTACCACAAAAAATGTGGGTTACTTTTTTTCTTTAAGCTCTCTAAGTCATCTTAGAGATATATATTAAATTCATCTTAGATATGTATCTTAGATATATATCTTAGATATATATATAATTCTTCTTAGATATATAAAATTCAATAAAGACTGATGGGGAAGTGGAAATTGTACAAATTTATTTGATTCCATCTGCATGTTCTCCAGAGTACTCATCTGCCCTGACCCTTTGCCTCCTCATGCAGGGCTGCTACAGAAGTTCAACTGTAGGAAAATCTGAGGACAGAGGAAAGCAAAGGCAGAAATGTCCCTTCCCATTTGAATTTGCGTTCTAGATCTTCTGGGAAGTAGGATCTTAAGACCAAAAATTTGTTTCAATTTCTATTTACTTCTATAAGCTCATGAATTGCAGTTTCATTTCCTGTCCTATTTTTACTCTCGTAAGACTTTCTTGTGATTGATTAGTCTGTCCCTGAAGGTCACATGTAGGTTGAACCCTTTTACTGAAAAGTGCGGCTGGGTCTTTCCTCAGAAGAAAAGGGACTCTGCCAGATATCAAAACAACCAATACCACTAACCCCTGCCCCAAAACATAGAAGCTATTAGCCCTCTGGTATTTATTATTATTTCCGTTTATAGTGGCCTCACAAGAGACACAATTGCATTATTATTATTATTATTATTATTATTATTATTTTTTTTTTTTTTTGAGACAGAATCTCGTTCTTGTCACCCAGGCTGGAGTGCAGTGGCGCGATCTCAGCTCACTGCAACTTCCGCCTCCCAGATTCAAGCGATTCTCCCACCTCAGCCTCCTGAGTAACTGGGATTACAGGCCCCCGCCACCATACCCAGCTAATTTTTGTACTTTTTTTTAGTAGAGACAGGGTTTCGCCATGTTGGCTAGGCTGGTCTCGAACTCCTGACCTTAGGTGATCTGCCCACCTTGGCCTCCCAAAGTGCTGGGATTACAGGTGTGAGTTGCACTATTATTAGTTCAAGGTAATGACAGATATTGTGGTATCTTTATACTTAACATTTAAGATGCATACACAGAGATTGTCTATGGAAACAAACAATTCCAAGTGTGCTGTGTTTGCACACGTGCAGATGCTAACACTCACTTCTACTCTCCATGTTATTCACAAGAGCTCAGTGACTCAATCTGATCAGGGTGTGCATATCGTAGGCACCTTCTATACGATGTGCAGTATGTAGATGAGGTTTGGAGGGTTATGGCCTGTCTTTCCTCAATTTGGAACACCTCTGAAGGGACTTCCATGGGTTGTGTTGAGACTTCTGGGGCCAACATATCACCATTCAAATTCTTTCTCTGCTCAATCTGTTTTTCTCCGTCGTCTCCCACAGGAGTTGATCCTGAGACCACACCCAAGAAACTTCCTGCAAGCAAAACTGCATCTCAGAGTGTATCTCCTGGGGACCCAAACTGTGACCATTTTTTAAACATTGCCTTACTCTGAAGTCTCTGGAATCGAATTCCTATCTAAACATCTAAACTTTCTCCTCCTACTACCAGATCCCCAGCATCTATCCCATTCTTGCAGGTCTGTTTTATGGCGCAGCCAACCATGCATCAGATGCCTGTGTGCAGCCGTGCTGTGCTTTATGGCATGCACAAGCAGCTGAATTTCTGAAAATTCTCCAACTTAGGAACTTTTGATCTATCAGTCCTCTTTGTGTGTTGAGTATGGGCTGTAATTTTGGGGGCATGCAAAGTATATTGTATTGGTCAGTTTTGCTGTGATAATACCTACTGCCCCATCTTAGCATCTTGCTCAAGGATGTTTCCTGCTGATGTCTCGTATTGGTGGCAGCAACGCTATTAGGTGTCTTCTCACTCTAGGATCCAGGCTGAAAAGCTGCTCTGAGCTAGAAGATGCCATCCTCATAAAAGAGAACAAAGAGTAAGTATCGGCTCCAAGTCACATGATTACCTTTAAAGCGTCAGCCTGGACAGGTGTATATCACACCTGTTCTCATTTCACTGCCAAAGATAACTCATGTGACCCAGAATTACTGTTGGGTGACAGGGAAGCTTTGCAAGTAACAGGCAATGAGTAGGTTGCATAATCCTTGTACAGCTTGTATAATCCTTTTATTGCTTGGGAGCAATAATATGACATATCCAAAACACCTCTATCCAAAATACCACTCCCACATGTCTGTCACTGTCATTCAAATTCTATGACTTTGAATTAAGGCACTGACTTTCCTGAAGGCTTCCATTAAAATACAAAGGTTTTATTCCTGAGAAGTAATGCACTTGTCCACCATCTTATTTACATTAATTATTTCAACCTCTTCATATTTTTGCTCCATAATGCAAAGCAGTAATTTGAGGCTGGGAGGTTGCCAATAAGGTGTAAAGAAGTATGAGTGAAATCACATTCTGTCTTCTTATGTGCCTAACCTATTTATTCTGGTGACATCTGGTTAAAATGAGCCTTGTGAATTGCTTCCTAGAAGAAAATAAGAAATAAAACTCACATCATAAAAAGTGTTGTTATTAAAGATCTCAGGTTGTCTATATAATTACTAAAATTTATTGAATGTTTAATACTTTTTTTTTTTTTGAGATGGAGTCTTGCTCTGTCACCCAGGCTGGAGTGCAGTGGTGCCATCTCGGCTCACTGCAACCTCCACCTCCTGGGTTCAAGTGATTCCTTGGCCTCAGCCTCTCTAGTAGCTGGGACTACAGGCATGCACAACCATGCTTGGCTGATTTTTGTATTTTTAGTAGAGATGGGATTTTGCCATGTTGGCCGGCTGGTCTCAAACTCCTGACCTCAAGTGATCCCCCTGCCTCGGCCTACCAAAGTGCTGGGATTACAGGCATAAGCCACCATGCCCGGCCTGTTTAATACTATTTTATTCTGCCTCCTCATATTTAATTGTCATAATATGCTTGTAAGACAGATACTATAATTTTCATTAATTATAAGAAGGATTTGTAAGAAATTTTAGCAACTATAGAATTCGTATGTCTTATAATTGCTGTTGACTGGGTGGAGTCACGTTCCAGTTGTCGCTGCACAGGGAATCAGGATGGAGTATTGTTTCCTGACGCATTCATGACCAAAGCTCTCGGGTATAGAGAAAACGGGAGCATTGATGAAAGACAGTGAGAATAGTTCAAACAGTCAAACTTTGGATGTGACAAAATTTTAATAACACACTAACCTATTCATTTCATATATATATATTTAGTTTTGCACAGCAGTGACACACAATCAACACCACTATTTTGTCATTATCCAATAATGGAACACTGAGCATGGGAGTTGCATCCTACTGCTTAAGGTCATCAGCAAGGTCTGCCTGCAAAAATTCAAAAAATTGCAACCTCAGGCATAAATGGGTTAAGCTTAAAAGAGCTTTTCAAAAGTTGTATATTTAATTGCTAAGTTTATTTTAATTAGTACATAAATGATAAGACTTACAATTGGTGGTAGCTTAGATTTGGTGAGAAACACTTTTATTATTATTTTTTAATAAGATGGAATCTTCCTCTGTCGCCCAGGCCTGAGTGCAGTGGCGAGATCTTGGCTCACTGCAAGCTCCGCCTCCCGGGTTCACGCCATTCTCCTGCCTCAGCCTCCAGAGTAGCTGGAACTATAGGCGCCCACCAGAGAAACACTTTTATGAAGCCAATTTATGGCTGAGGAAACCAAGGTGCACAGAAGCGAAGTACCTTGCCTAAGGCCCTAGAGCTCAGGGTTTCTCCAATAGTCACTTTATTCCTTGTCTTTCCTAAATAACTGAGCTCCAGGTCTTTTTGGCACCATCTTCCTTGAAATGAGACTAAGGGAGCTGTAAAAAGAGTGGAGGATTGATTTGGACACAGTTCTCTATGTCCCCCAAACACATACTTTTCCACAAATTAACCAATGTGGTCTTCCGCAAGTTACTTAAAATACATGAGCCTATGATTCTTCATTAGTGCAATGACAATCACCACACCTGTGAGAATCAGAAGCTAACGTAATGCAACAACAGGAACTGTAAATAGAAATGTGACACAGACCCTGGCATCAAGTCCATGCTCCAGGAAGTCAGTTCTCTTCACCTTTCGTCTCTGGAAACCTCAGTGGGTCCTCATACCCTGTCAATCAATATCTTTCATGGCTTACTCCTAGTCTGGCCAGGATCAGCCCTGCTTCCTACCACACGGTTGAGAATGCTATGACAGCAGAGGCAGCTCTTATTTTTGATGACTGCAGGGCAAGTGTCACCTTAAGCTTCTGGCCAGATTGTCTCATTCGATGTTACCTGTGGAGTCACAGAGCCACTTTCTTGAAGATCTGAAAAAAAGTATAAATTCCGAAAAAATATTTAAACTCTGCATTTCTCTAGTCTAAAACTCCCAAGTCAAGGTGATTGCCATGGAGAAAGGGACTTTGGAGAATGTAGGATGATTAGTTGGTATAACTGTAGCTCTCAGCAGGGAAGCTCAATATCAGAGTGATCGAGGATACCCCTATAGAAATGCCATGGCCTAAGGCAGCACCAGTAAGTCTATCAACTAGCTGTTATTGAGTCTGTAATGTGTTCAGGCTTTAAAATGAGCCCTGAATAATCTCACTAATATGAAAGAACAGAAAAACTTATGAGGAAATTTATATTCAAATGTCTGTTGTCTTCTATTGGTTGCTGATTTGTTGAGTAAAGACCAAAAGTTTGTTAGCTACTCATAGCAGAGCTAATTATCTAGCAAATGCTTCCCAGGGTATCTCAGAAGGGTAGAGACAATTTATTAAGGCTTAGGGCATGAGAAAAGACAGTGCTGGGAGATCGTCTGGTTCTTTCTTTCTTTTTCTTTCCTTTTTTTTTTTTTTTTTTTTTTTT